>NC_083325.1:17210418-17517749 GCF_963455315.2 Globicephala melas
ATCATTTCAATGTTAATTATTCTGGTGTGTTTGCAGAAAAAGCACATTATGGTTATTCTCATTTTCTCGATGGCTAATGATGTTAGATGTCTTTCCATAAATGTATGTTTCATTTAGATATCCTTTTTGAAGTGCAATACTTGTTCAACTATTATGTCCATTTGTAAATTATTCTTTTTTCTTATTGTTTATAGAACTGCTTTATATTTTTGATATTAGTATATTGTTAAATAAATGAATCACATATCTATTTTTAATATGTTCACTGAAAGCTAGAATTTTCCTCTAAGAACAGCTTTATCTGTAAATTATAAAGACTAATAATTTCAATTTGATTTTCCTTTCTGATGAATTATGTAAATTGCAAATTTCAATTTGCTAACATCTGGGAGTTTGTGTGGTACTTATGATATTGTTTTGTACTTGATTCCACTATCATAGAAGATTCTTACTATGATTTCAATCGTCTGAAATTAATTGAAACTTGTTTTATGATCTAGCTATTGTCATGTTGATAAATAGTCCATGTACAAATATATAGTTGAAAGTATAGTCAGAAATATATACACATAAATAAAATCTAAATATATATGTACTTATTTAAATTAGCTAAACATGTTGAAACTTCAATTATCATGGATTCTATCTGTTTTTCTTTTCAGTTTCATCTGTTTTTTCTCTAATTTTTAGTTATATTTTTAATGTACATATACCTTTACTATTTTTATAACTTGCCATTGAATTTATCCTTTTCTTTCTTTATTCTTGCTCCCAAATTTATATTTCTGATATAAGTATAGTTCTACCATGTTTCATTTGGTTAAGATTTTCATGTTGCATATTTTCAATACATGTATATTTAACTTGTGAAATTATATTTAATGTGTGCTTCTGACAAATGGCATCTTCGAAGGTTTTGTGCTTTTTAACTCAGTGCTAGATATGATGTATTAAAATCATAGAGGTATGATCTTATCTTCATATTTAGAGGTTTCCATTTCCTTTTTAAAGGCTGATAGAGCACAGTTAACCTTTAACTCTTTCATAATTTGAAGTTAGGCTTTTAAAACGCTGTTATTTCAGTTTTACCTTTACTACAGCAGTTAGTTCTTCTGAAATCGCTACTGAAATCCTGGCATGTACTGCCGGGCCTTTCCACCTTGGTAAACTTTGAGCTAACATCTCCATCTCCAGCCTTATATGGTTGCTGAATTCTTTGCTGGATTGTTTATGTCCCCAGCTCTGCTTTCTGCATACATCTCAATAACAGCTAACACACAGATATTTGGGCTCACTTTCCTATTGTCACCTTCTCTAGAGAATCTTGTCCTTCAATTCCCAGTGAATTTGGCATCTCCAAACTTAGTTTTTACTAGGACTCTCTTCTGCCATAACTTTAATTGGCAGGTGTTCTGAGGAAAGAGATTGGATTAATGTGACATTCAGATTGCTGTTCTTCCCTAACTTCCAGGAATTGAGCCCGTCTAAGTTGGAACCATTGATTCTTCTCCAGTGCCACCAAGTCTTTATGTTTGTTGTTTAGCATTTGTAATTGTTTTTGGAAGAAGAGTAGGCCAATGTAGGGTTCTCCATCATGACTAGAATATTTTAAAATTGTATTTTTGAAACTTTATCAAGTTCTATAAAATATTAATTGATTATAAGCATAACCAGAAGTATTTAAAATTATCTGATAATAGTTTCTTCATAGATTCTAATATAGGAGATAAGTCATTTTTGATTAGAGGTATTAGAAGCAATAATGATTAAAAGAGAAAAGCAGGTGATTTTTCTCTATTATCTCCCAGGAATGATTAAAAAGTATTTCTAAATATTTTTATAAGAACTTTAAAAACTTTAATAATAATAAACTTTGTTGAAATATGTATATTTGTTTTATTCTCCACATTGTCAAATAATTTAGCTTTTTATTCAAAACTTGACTCTAAAACGAAGTCTTTCATTTCTTGTAAATTATTTTAAAATAATATATATTATAAGATGATATAACTAGAGGATTTAAGACCCTTTAATAACTAAAGACCTCTTTTTAAAAATAAGAAAATAGTTTTCTGTAAGTAAATCTTTATAATACTATCACATATATCCAATGCAATGCAACATAATTATAAATCAGCACAGAAATTTCTGAGTTATAAATTTCATTCAAAATACATCAAATAAAATTTAAAGTATCTTCATTTAGAGTTTTCCTGTGAATTCAGTATCTTTTCTAACTTTTATCATTTCTCATTTTACAACTTCATTCATTTGATTATTTTTTCTTTTCTAAGTTTAAAATTTTCTGATTCTTTTTTATCATAATGCAAATATCTTCTTGAGAATATCTACTTCAAATTTTGTTGTCTTACATTTTCCCTCTGTTTCATGAATTTCTTTTGGAGGGGGTGGGTGGGTAGGAGAATTAAGTTTTAATCAGTCCCATTATCATATGAGGACCAATCAAGCACACTTTTGTTCATCAAAATTTTCTTCTTTGATCAGCCTGTAACATTTTAGTCCCTAGGATGGAAAGTTGTTTTGACCATTACATGACACTTTTTTCCTAATCTATTTGGTTTGATACATACAAAACATAGGTAGCTGTTTTAAGACTAGATATACCAAGAAGAATCTCAAACAAAGAGCTAACTTAGAGATTCTGTACCAAAATTTTAAAAAAGAAACTAAAGGGTCCTAGAATTCCTTTGTGTATGTCCACAATGACTAGATTTATTTTGTTTGATAAAAAATTAATATCACTTAAACCTGTCATATTTTGAATTATATTAGAAAACACTGAATTTCCAAGCCACATGATTTACTTATAACTACAAACACACATACACACATGCACACACACACAAATAAATTTTAAAAAAATTAATCAATGAACATATATACTGATTTTTTAACTTTTTCTTCATGGTAATTAAATACCTATGAGTTTTATTAAAATAATTTCAAAATTATAATAATAATAAATGTTTGATGATGCTCTGTGGTTGATAAACATCAGCCTCACTTGCTATGGATTATGTGAGTTTAATCTGGATCTAAGATTTCTTGCCTCCATTTTTTAGCATCTCCCCAGGACTTAGTCCTAGGATGAGACAATGTGTATCCTTCTATATTGCATATGTACAAACACATATATTTAATTTAAAAGATCCCGTGGGGGATGAAATTGTCATACCAACTTAGAATGAGCTTCTTACATTTATTATTAACATAATTGCAATTTAAAAATTTAACATAAATGATTTGACCTATTGACTCTAGACATGGAGATTTTCAGTGGTCAAGTGTTCAGTAAAATAAATGTGCTTCAGTGCTTATGAAATGACGGTCAAAATATATCAATAATACCCTAGGAGGAGTTGTACTTAGTCTTCCCCATATTTTCTATTAATAAAATAAAGTAGCAGATTATACTCTTTATCATTCTCCTGATAATGATATGGAAAGTAAATTTTGGGAAAGGTGTTGAACTAAAATTAAGAAGCAAAATGTGAAGTATGAAATACTGCACTCAAAGGAGTTTGGAGAGTTTTGGTTTGTTTTATTCCTTTATATTCTTTTTCTTGTATTAGTTTTGTACATTTAAGAGGACCTAGTCTCACTCACATGCTTGACTTATCAGTGAGGTAAGTATAACAGGAACGCTTTTTTCTCCCCAGCTCCATCATGTTTATTGTTTTATAGACAAGACAATTAAGACTGATGAAGTGTTAGGGCTTTTCCCAAGGTTGTACAATTAATGATTGACAGAAATCACACCAATCCATAATGTTTACTCCAAATCATATGATTTTCTGCACTATATCTGAGGAATAAATGAGCTAAAAAAAAAAGTGCTTTTCCTGAATGATTCTCCTGTAGTTTTTTACTCCTTTATTGAATCACGTATCTTTAATATCCAAGCTAAAATGTTGAGTTTTGACATTATGCTGACAAAGAGCCCTGTGTTCCCTATGTGACCTCAAAGCAAATGGGTTTTCGAGTATGAAGTATGCCCATCATCTTCATGTGACCAAGCAGTCACATCCCTGGAAACAGCCTGCAGAATTTTCCTTTTGTGCCAGTATATTTATTTTTTTAATCTTAATTGGAGTATAATTGCTTCACAATGCTGTGCTATTTTCTGTTGTACAACAAAGTTAATCAGCCATATGCATACCTATATCCCCACATCTCTTCCCTCTTGCATCGCCCTCCCGCCCACCCTCCCTATCCCATCCCTCTAGGTGTTGCAAAGCACCAAGCTGATCGCCCTGTGCTATGCTGCTGCTTCCCACTAGCTATCTATTTTACATTTGGTAGTGTATATATGTTGTTGCTTCTCTCATTTTGCCCCAGCTTCCCCCTCCCCACCCCTCTGTGTCCTCAGGTCCATTCTCTATGTCTGTGTCTCCATTCCTGCCCTGCCACCAGGTTCATCAGTACCAATTTTTTAGATTCCATATATATGCATTAGCATACGGTATTTGTTTTTCTCTTTCTGTTGCTGTCTGTTTTACTCAGGGTTTTCCAGAAAGCCAGAAACAATAGGATGTATATATTTATATATATATATATATATATATACACACACATTTAAAGAGAAATTTATTTTTAGGAATTGACTCACATGATTTTGGGAGCTGGCAAGTGTAAAATCTGCAGTGCAAGCCAGGAGACTGGAAATTCTGCCAGGAATCAACATTGAAGTCTTAAGTCCAAAGGCAATCTAGAGGTTGAATTCCTTCCTTTCTGGGTCCCTCAGTCTTTTCTTTTAAGGTCTTCAACTGATTGGATGAGGCCTACCCATATTATGGAGGATAATCTTTACTCAGAGTCTATCAATTTAAGTGTTATTCACATCTAAAAAATACTTTCACAGCAACTTCTAGAATAATGTTTGACCAAACAGTTGGGTACCATAGGCTAGCCAAGTCTACACATGAAATTAACTATCACATAGTCTAAAGATTCACATGGTCATTGTAAGCTTGATAAAAGAAGGCCTTGGACTAGTTTTTCTTAACACTCCCTACACCAAATTACACACATAGCATAATGTGCTATAAATAAATGTGTTTGTTGATTGAGTGGAAGGAAGACAAATAGATTGTCATAGAATATTTTCATTATGCTATAAGAAATTCATGAGAGGAAAATGAAGATGACTCTTTAAATGTAATTAATATATTTTTCAATGCAAAAGATGAAATTAAATAGAATTTAAAAACTGAGCTTCCTTCCCGTGTCAAGTTCATTCTCTATGTCTGTGTCTTTACTCCTGTCCTGTCCCTAGGTTCTTCAGAACCTTTTTTTTTTTTTCTTGTAGATTCCATATATATGTGTTAGCATATGGCATTTGTTTTTCTCTTTCTGACTTACTTCACTCTGTATGACAGTCTCTAGGTCCATCCACCTTGCTACAAATAACTCAATTTCATTTTTTTATGGCTGAGTACGGGTAAGCTGGGATGAAGTGAAAGAGTGGCATGGACATATATACACTACCAAATGTAAAATATATAGCTAGTGGGAAGCAGCTGCATAGCACAGGGAGATCAGCTCAGGGCTTTGTGTCCACATAGAGGGTGAGATAGGGAGGATGAGAGGGAGATGCAAGAGAGAGGAGATATGGGGATATATGTATAGCTGATTCACTTTGTTATATAGCAGAAACTAACACACCATTGTAAATCAATTATACTCCAATGAAAATGTTAAAAAAAACTGAGCCTCTAGCTTTGCCATTGTGAGCAATGTGAGTCATATTCAATGACTTTATTCTTATACACAAAAGATGTATTCAGACATATATGCATACACACACACACACACACACACACACACATATATATATATATATTTCCCAACCTTTAAATTTGTGATCTTCATTCTCAGACCCTCATCCTGATCTGTTGGCATTCTGCAGTATCTTTCATTCTGGTGGTACCCTTGGAAGAAAGTTTAGATTAGTTTACATTGAATGGAATTGAGGGAATAATGAAACTTACATAATATTTATCTCACAACAGGAGTAGGTGTTAAGTTCATAAAGAACAAGTTTAAGAAGAATAAGAAAGAAAAAATATTAAGAGTACTATCAATATCTTAATAGGTTATGTGTGATAAAATATTATGGGAAATAAAGATTATTCATATTAATTATAGAAGAGTTTATTTTTCTCTCTTCATGGAAATTGTGTGATTTTTAAATGATTGTATTTCAAATTTTACCAAGATTTATATTTCACAAATTTTATTGGTGATATCAAATTCTTTTGACCATTTGATCTCCTCCCCACCAGCTATAAAGCATTCTACATCTGCTTCAAAAAGTTAAACTGAATATTTTCCTTCCCTTTGAATCTGTAGTGCTATATAAATAATTCCAATCATTTCTTGACCTATCTACCTTATACCACTGCCTTAATAATCAAGTCTGTCTTCAACATTGCTGCCAAGGGTTATGTCTACAACAAAATTTTTATTGTGGAATGTCTTGCTGAGACTCTGCTCTCTGCCACACAGAAGTTAATATAAAGTATCTTGACATGATATTCCTGTACGTGATATTTGGAGAATTCTTTGATATAATACTTATGGTATTGCTATTTATGTATTATTTCAGTGTTACAGTCACACACCACATGCTGTTCAGTTACAATGAATGAATCACAATCTACAAACTCAACAATTCCACTTCACATGTTAACCCTGAGCTATGGAAATCCTCTCAACCCTCTGTTGAATTTCATCACTGAAGAATCAGTTCAAATGTCCCCTTACTTGTAAAACACTTCCTAATCACTTTCTTCTTTGAGTGGTAAGGTGCTTGCTCTCTTTTCCTGATGTCAAAAATACTTGAGAAAAGTTTTCCTCATAGTAAGGCAAGCCCTTGTTTTGTTTCTTCTACGTGAAGTTACAACTTCATTTCTAAAGTGTGGGAACTGTGCAGGTAGTAATTTTTGGTATACATAATCACATGCATTTGGAGTGGAATATTCCATTACATTCCCTGAGTCTTTTATTCCCTCAACAGTGGAATTATTAGAGTTTAGAAAGACCTATTGAAAGACCTAACACAAGTGATTACACGTTTTGTTTTGTTTTGTTTTGTTTTGTTTTTTGCGGTACGCGGGCCTCTCACCGCTGTGGCCTCTCCCGTTGCGCAGCACAGGCTCCAGACGCGCAGGCTCAGCAGCCATGACCTACGGGCCCAGCCACTCCGTGGCATGTGGGATCCTCCCTGGATCGGGCACGAACCCGTGTCCCCTGCATCGGCAGGCAGGCGGACTCTCAACCACTGCGCCACCAGGGAAGCCCCGGTTACACCTTTTTTATTACATAGGATATATTCAGGAGATCCAGAAAAATTATTTTACTTTCCCTCATAACTTCCTGATCAGTGTGAACAGAAAATCTATTTAAAAATCACAAAAAATATGGCTCAATAATGATATAAAAGTTTAAATTATACAGAAAAAGGATTGCATTGATGTAATTGCACACTAAATTGGAAATTACTACTATAGAGTTCCTGAGTTAGGATACAGGGAAGAGAAGTAAACACAAAGACTCTGGCAAATTAATATGGTTATGGGACACTAAGGGTTGCTAGGTCATAAATAAAGAGTGAGTCAGGGAAAGAAAAGTCTACATGGCAATTTCATTGGTTATGTCAGAAAAACTGAAGATGAGAAAGAAGAAATAAACAGGCTATGTTTTTCCTAACAGATTCTAATTCTTCTTCTTTTTTTAAATTACACCTATGGGGATAACAGAAGAGAAAATTTGAAATGAAATCATCAACATTTTCATTTTAAAGTATAAGGAATATGTTCAAAGCATTTGTTGTTTTTCTTTTTTTACAATAATATAGCAACTTTTTATTCAAATAAATTCTACACTTGACAACATAGTTCCTATTCCTAGCTATAAAACAAATGCAGAATTAGTGTCATTTGTACCTCATTAGATTAGTCACTAATGCCTGTTGTTTAAATTAGAAGCCATGTAATTACTGTTACCATTTAATGGAGTCACATAATATGTTAGTCATTCAATTAATATGCTTCCTGTTAAGATCACCAGTGGTTCAACATATGGTATTCTGTCCCATTTATCTGAGAGAACACATGGCTGTTAAATGGACAGTTGTGGAGGTATGTAACTCAACGATCCCATGTGATCAATGACTTATTCATTGCAGTGGAAAAGATTAGTTCAAATAGATATTTAATCCCATGGAAGAGAGTAGAGTTTACAAAATACTTCAGAGATGAAATAAGGCTGTTTATCATGGCAGTAGAATTGCCTGATTTACCAACTGGCCTATGAGATAAGAATTGTCTCCATTAGTTCAACAGCCCACTATAATGTAATTTCTGAAAGAAAAAAAATGTCCTTCCTATTTTTATATATCTGTTTCTCATTACTCATATCTAAACTCAGTTTCCTACACTTACCACATATATAGCATATTCTTCAGATATTAGTAAAAGATCCTTTCTGTATTTCTTTATTTTTATTATTTAATAAAACCCTATCATCCTTCAAAACATAGGCCACCCATTCCCTTTATGATAAAGTTTTGCATGAATATAATTAGCTTCCTTTCTTGAATGTTTGTTTTGCTTATCACAATGCATGACACATTGGGATGACTGAATGGTTGGTAAATTATTTCATCTCTATTTTCTGCCAGCTTCATGGTTATTATCTGAAGTATCATTTCTTTCTTTTGTTTGTTCTCTGAGTCCACCCATTAAGGATCTGCACAATATACAAAGTTTTCTCTAATCATTCAAGCCTTGTAGTATGCAAGGTCTAAAGAAAGAACAAAGTTTTGAAAACAAAAGACCAGATTGAAAAAATTAACTCTACCTACCGCATCCAAGAACCAAAATTTCCTTAGATTTCTTTATATATATATCTGTATCTTTATCTATATCTTATCTATATCTATCACTAGATATCAAATAGTATCTATTGAGATAAAAATAAGACATTATAGTTAAAATTCTCTTTGAACTGCAAAACTTTTAGTAAATTTTATCACATTTTAATCTTTAGAATATATATATATATGTATATATCTTTTTACAATCATGTATCTTCTTTCATTGTTCAAATAAAGAACATATAGGAATACAAGATACAGACATATCGCTAAGAAATTGCCGGTTCAGTTTCAGTAACCATTACTGACTGACTGACCAGGGTGGTGGTTGCTGAAGGGTGGAGTGGCTGTGGCAATTTTTAAAACATAAGACAACAATGAGGTCGGCCTGCATTACCGGACTCTTCTTTTCAGGGACGATTTCTCTGTAGCATGCAATGCTGTTTGATAGCAATTTACCCACAGTAGAACTTCTTTCAAAACTGGAGTCAAGTCTCTCAAACCCTGCCACTGCTTTGTCAATTAAGTTTATATCCTTTGTTGTCATTTCAACAATCTTTGCAGCATCTTCACCAGAGTAGATTCCATCTCAAGAAACCACTTTCTTTGATCATCCATAAGAAACAACTCCTCAGCTATTAAAGATTTATCATGAGATTACAGCAATTCAGTCACCTTTTCAGATTCCATTTCTAATTCTAGTTCTCTTGCTATTTCTACCATATATTATTTACTTCTTCCACTGAAGTCTTGTAATCTTCAAAGTCATCCATTAGAGTTGGAATCATCTTCACCCAAACTACTATTTACTTTGATCTCTTCTCATGAATCACAAATTTTCTTCACAACATATGGAATGTTGAATCTTTTCCAGAGGATTTCAATTGATTTTTTCCAGATTCATCCAATGAATCATTATCTATGGCAGCTATAGCACTATGAAATGTAATTTTAAAATAAGAACACTTGAAAGTTGAAATTATTCCTGGAACCATGGGCTGCAGAATGGATATGTTAGCAGGCATGAAAACATTAATCTCATTGTACATATCTATCAGAGCTCTTGGGTAAACAGGTTCATTGTCAATGAGCAGTAATATTTTGAAAGGAATTTTCTTTTTTCTGAGTAGTGGGTTTCAACAGTAGGCTTAAAATATTCAGTGAACCATGTTTTAAACAGATGTGCTGTCATCCAGACTTTGTTGTTCTGTTTATAGAGCACAGGTAGAGTAAATTTAACATAAGTCTTAAGGACTGTTAGGTTTTTGGAATGGTAAATGAGCATTGGCTCCAACTTACAGTCAACAGCTTCATTAGCCCCTAACAAGAGAGCCTGTAATTTGTTTTTTTTGTTTTTTTTTTTTTTTTTTGCGTTATGCGGGCCTCTCATTGTTGTGGCCTCTCCCGTTGTGGAGCACAGGCTCCGGACGCGCAGGTTCAGCGGCCATAGCTCACGGGCCCAGCCGTTCCGTGGAATGTGGGATCTTCCCAGATCGGGGCACGAACCCATGTCCCCTGAATCATCAGGCGGACTCTCAACCACTGCGCCACCAGGGAAGCCCTGTAATTTGAATCTTAACTGACATTGACTTCCCTTCTCTAGCTTTGAAAGCCCTAGATGACATCTTCTTCTAATAGAAGGGTATCTCATTTATGCTGAAAATCTGTTGTTTAGTGTAGCCACCTTCATTATCTTAGCTAGATTTGGATAACTTGCTGGAGATTCTACATTAGCACTTGTTGCTTCATTTTTCACTGTTATATTATGGAGATGACGTTTTTACTTAAACCACATGAACAAACTTCTGCTTGCTTCAAACTTTTCTTCTGCGTCTTCCTCACTTTTTTCAGCCCTCATAGAATTGAAGACAGTTAGGACATTGCTCTGGATTAGGCTTTGGCTTAAAGGAATGTTGTGGCTAATTCGACCTTCTATCCAGACCACAACTATTTTCTCCATATCAGTAATAAGGCTGTTTTGCTTTCTTATCATTCATGAGTTCACTGGAGTAGCTCTTTTAATTTCTTTTAAGCATTTTTCCTTTGCACTCATAACTTGGCTAACTGGTGCAAGAGGCCTAGCTTTTGGCTTATTTTGGCTTTCAACATGCTTTCCTCATTAAGCGTAATCATTTCTAGATCTTGATACAAAGTGAGAGATGTGTGAATCTTCCTTTTACTTGAACACTTGAACACTTAGAGGCCATTGTAGGATTATTAGTTGACCTAATTTCAATATTATTGCATCTCAAATAATAGGGAGGTCAGAGGAGAGGGAGATAAATGAGGGAACACCCAGTCAGTGGAGCAGTAAGAACACACACTTTATTGATGAAGTTTGCCATCTTACATGGATGCAATTTTTGGTGCCCCTCCAAATTACAATAGTAACATCAAAGATCATTGCTTGCAGATCACCATAACAAATATAATAATAATGAAAAGTTTGAAATATCACAAGAATTACCAAAATGTGAGACAGAGACATGAAGTGAGAAAATATTTTTGGAAAAAAATGGTGCTGATAGACTTGCTCAACACAGGGTTGCCACGAACCTTCAATTTGTAAAAAGGCAATATCTTGGAAGCATAATTAATTGAAATGCAATAAAATGAGGTATGCCTGTATTAAAATATAAACTAGAACCTTCAAAGAATAAGTCTCTGACCATTCAATATTTTAATTTTTCTTTGGAATTCTAACTCTGTGTAAAAATTAGGCTAAAGAATTTACTCTCCCACTAAGAATAGTGATTTTTCAATCTTCCAGTACTTTGACATGTTCTTCATATTCAAGGTAGGATAGACTCATAAACTTCCCACTAAGGTTCAAGAATTACTGGGAAACAATTAACAATTTATGTCCCCCCCTTTTGTATGCAAGTGTTTATTGGAGTCACCTATGCCTATATTACTATTATATATTACATATACAGAGAGCAGATTGATTAACTTTTAAGAATTTTGATCTTGGATCAAAAGGAGTCTATCATGTTTACACTGAATGGGATAATTATTTGCTTCACTGAGGAACGGTTAAGTGCAATTGTTAATAAGAAGAATGGACTCAGATGATTTCTAAACTTTCCTGACCCTTTGAGTTAATGTGTGGCCATGTGATTTACTTAGGTTGAGGAAATAAAAAGAGATGTGCTATGTGTTACTTCCATGCAAATGCTTTAAGAGTTGTTGGTGTGCTATTGATCTTACTCTCACTCTTGTTCTTGTATTCTCTCACATTTTCTACTGCTATTATAATTATTGAAGCACAAGTCAAGAGGAAACTCTGTGAGGCTGGATCCCTGATGGATTAAAATGAACAGATCAAGATGGCCAACTATTGTTCAACTTGTAGTATAAATGAGAAATAAATTCTGTAGCATTATGCCACTGAAATTTTGGGATTATTTGTTACTGCAACATTACTTGCTTATCCAGACTGTCATATATACTTTTACAACCTGATCCTACCTCTTTCCCACCCTGTTTCTCGTTTCTCTTTAGCACTTAACAACTTCCTAACACATGAAGCACTTTGCTTATTAAAATTTGCTTATTTGTTTCCCAGCCTTCCTCCAACAGCAAGAAGAAAATTGAACCAGAGGGTTGCATGGGTTATAAGAAAGTACTGTCATGTAGGGAAACATATAAATTATACTAGGAAATCAGCTTAACTATTGACTGTAAAAATAAATTTATGTTTTCATTTTTTTACCCAAAGATGTTAAAAATAAAGCTCAAGACCAGTGCTGTTCAATATGAAAGTCACTAGACACGTGTGATTATTTCAATTTAATTTATCATTTAAAAATTAAATTAAATTTCACTTCCTCAGTTACACTGCTCACATTTAAAACCCCCTCTAGCCAGATGGAATGATTCAGTGACTATCTATCAACAAGTGAAGATATAGAATATTTCTATCATTGTAGGGCATCCTGTTGGGCAGCACTGTTCCTGACAACAATAACAGAGAGAAGAGGATGCTCAGTCAGGAGTTGAAGCAACTTCACCATATTGTGGGTGAGACAAGTAATAAATACGTTATTAAGAAAAATAAATAATGTAGAAATTGAGTGCTGACTCCCAAAAGAACAGAAATAACTTCCAAAGTGACAGGTTTTTTTTTTTTTAATTAGAAACTTAATAGGAATAGCAGAGTGCAGTGCTTAAGACTATGGACGCTGTAGCCATATTCTCTAGCTACTAGCTTCATGACCTTGAAAACACAGATTTCTATGCTTTGGTTTCCTCATTTGTAAAACTGGGATGATGAAACTACCTACATTATAGGCTCATGTGAGGATTAAATGAATCATTATATGCAAAACTCTTAAAAGTGTGAACATCTTGGTATCTTAAGAAGGAGGTGAGCTATAGATGGCATTAAAACTGGATTAATGGGTTTTTAATAGCACTAAACTTTCTCTGGCTTTCTACAATGTGCAAGTAAGAGCGAGTTTGTGTGAGCTGCATCCCCAAATGAAACAGAGACCCTTGCGTTTATGAGATCAGCAGATGACAAGGCACTTTGGGGACACCTAATTGAAGAATAAAGGAGATTTAGGGTGCACTGTTCCACTTTCCCCATGGAATGAATAAAAACAGAGATATATTAAGAACTTTGTTCAATCCTTGCAAAATTTTCCAGACTGACAGAAACTTGAAACAGCAATTAATCCATCTCTTGAATCAGTTAAATTACTTATGTGAACCTATTGTAAAAGTTTAAAATGATTATCTCAGGCATTTACTAAAAATTCCTAGGAATATTTTTTGTTTTTCAAATGCATTTCAGTAACCAGCTAAGAGTCCTTCAAGGAGGCTTCAGATTCAAAGCCTGGCAGGTGAGAATCCTAGATGTTAAGGGAAATGTGCTCTGCTATATAGTTTTTATTTGTTATTTGGGAGATTATATAATCTTCTATAAATACTTCTTCATCCTGAGAACTATATTCATGCAGGAATTTATTTTGTTGGTTATTAACATAGGACACATCCTTAAAATAAGCACTGCTATTAAAACTAAAATTCAGATTTGAAATAAGTTTAACATCTTCAAGTAGAAATCCTCATTTTTATCTTTTATACTTAGAGGGTAAAATAAAGTAAGTAGCTAATAGAAGGATAAAATCACAACAGGGAATGCTGAACAGAGACTAAAAGCCTCTTGAGAACAGTAGATGGCTTAAGGAAGTATTATCATATATGTCATCTCTTTGTATTGAATTCAATGACATAAAGGCACACATAGTTTGTGATAATCAAGTTTGTTTCCCACATATTTAGTTTACAAAACATCATCATGAATAGCAAATATGCCCAACAATATATATTTATGTTTATATTTATTTCAAACATGTTTTGGTAATGTGTCCATATTATGTAGAAGTCAGTAATTTAAAATTGTGCGTTTGTAAATCTGGGCAAATAGTAAAATTTTGTACTTTCAGAGATTCCCAAATGAATTGGTTTTGAATGGAATTACTGAATTTTATCACCCAGAAGCTACTGAAGAAAGATTATAGCTACTGCAGAGAGAATGTAAAATGCTTGCAACTTCTGGATATTCTGAATATATCTTTCCTATCTATGGCTGTCCATATAGTACAAAAGAAGGGCTAAACATTAATCAGGAATAATTTATACATACACACACATACTCACGAAACAGAAACAAACAAACCATAAAAACATACTCTATTTTCTAGAGAAGAAAGATGCTGGTTTTGATTATTAAAATTACCTCTTTACACAATACATATATGATAATAGTGGCCCATTTGTATTACATTCTACTGAAACAGACGTAAATCTGAAATAAACAACTTTGCCATTAAAACATGTGAACGTGTTTTCTGGCTTAAAATGATTGATATTTCATACCCATGCTGTCATGGTTTCTGGAAAATCAGAGAGATGTATACATATGGGAATATTGACACAATTAAATGATCTCAAAGATCTAACAAACATTCTACAATTGATTTTGTAGTGGTAATTAATCCTCAGTAAAAATATATTTAATTTGATATTAAAATAAGAACAAATCTGTTAGCTTCTTCTAGGTAACAAAACTGGTTAAGGTGTAATGGTCTTTGTGTAAATATTGCCACAGACCTGGGCACACTAGACAGTTAATGATGTTGATGATTATGAAGATGAAGATAATATATCAAATCATAAAGTAAATGTTCAATATGTACAGAAAGCTCCATATACAATTGTACATATCCAGATTAAAAAGATGTCTATACTTTTGTATTTATGCAAACACTCTACTAATGATTTAATTTTAAATTTCTACAAGGTATTTTCTTATTACAAATAACTCATTGAAAGAAAATAAATCAGGGAAGATATATAATATGTTGCTAGAAATAGAAAAATGAAATATAAGAAGCAAAGGTATATATTGGAAGACCATATATTAAAGTTACAGTTATAGTAAATAATAAGAGAAGTTTTAGAGATAATATGTTAGCATAATTTCTTTTTTCTAAGTACCTGCAATGAGAAAGTAGAAGCACATAGAACAAAGAAATTAAACAAAATACTGACATTAATAAAAACAAAACGTTGCATAAGAAAACATAGGCTTATTTAGATACAACTGAATGACATAGTTATAGTCATATAAATTAATTATTAAATTATTCAGAAATTATCTACTAAGAATTTTGAGATAAAGGATGGGAGATACTCTGCTCACTTGACAAAATAAAAGGAACAGAGACATGATGTAAATAATGTTGTAGATGGAATGGCAAGTTGTTGTAAAAGAATCAGGGTGATATCCTCTATCACTTTTCTAGGACATTTGATTTGGAGCTGTTTTCTGGGAGTGAGTGCTGAGATAGGAGACAGAATCTGAAGGCCCCATGGGGGCAGACCCTGTGGCCATTCAATGTCCTGTTGTATCTCTAGTATGCTACATCAAGTCTTCCATACAGTGCCCAATATACAGGTTTTAGATGAATATATACAAAGACAAAACACCCCTAAAGTAAAAGAGAAAAAACTAAATCTGGCTATGCAAATTTTAACAAATGTGTTACCAAATTTGAGGCTCTGATTTTTCATCGTTTTATTTTATTTTTCTATCTTCAAAAGTTCTGAAAAGTAGAGACAGGGCTAGCATCACAGACATCTGACCTCTGTGGTTGTTCAGGACCCTGTGTGATCTGGAAGGCCAGAAATGGATTTAATGCTCTGCTGTTACAGACTTGAAATTCTTAAAAAAAATTGAACAAGGGTCCCAAATTTTCATTTGGCAGTAGACCCCACAAATTATGTAGCCATTCATCACTAAGGGATCAAGGAGAAAAGTTTCCTGCCATTAGAAGATTCTTTCTTTGTTGTGTAAATCAACAATGGTGGTTTTTAAATCAATACTATTTACATTAAATAGTTTAATCAAGAATATTTCTTTGTGTACTTTAATATTTCATAACATTTGAATCTGCTACAAGTGTATAATAAGCACATTATTATCAAATACATTTCTCCATTATAATGATGTTATATAATTAAAGGTTAATATCCTTCACTTGACCAAAAACCATAGATATACTTGCCCAATGCTTGAAGATTTCTCACTTTCTTCTTCCCACAATTCTCCCCCACCTCCCATCTCAAATGTTTGAATCTGTCTCTTTGGACTTTAATTTTAATGTTTTACGTCATGAGCCCTTTTGAGAAGAGAGCTTAAATCATTAGATTCTCTCCTAAATACATGCATGCATGTATATGACTAATACAAACAGCTGAATACAGTATTTGTTGAATCTCAAAACATGAATTTACAAAATTTATAATCAGAAACATCCATTGTTTCTTCTGATCATGTGTTCTGCTCTGTCCTATGCCTTTTTTCACTCTAGTAATGCATTAAACTAAACAGACCTAGTAAAATTTGTGCCTAATACAGAACTTATTGAAAGAGGAACAATTCTAGTTACAGAATGGTGTTTTGAGTTCTGAAATTCTAAACTGTAATTCAAAGTAAAAACTGGCATGCACCTGAAATCTATACCCTTCACACCTTCTCCAACCTATTTGTTAACTTTCCACCTCTTGTAAACACTTGCAATGCTGAGTATAAATACATTTCTCCCCAAGAATTCTGAGTTTTGGAACTTGCAAAATATATCTTGCAAAATATATTTCTACAAAGGGAATGGATTTGGAGAGAAAGCTAAATCCTTTCTGAGGAGCAGCATTTTGTCACATGCAATGATTAATTCTGTCAGGAAAATAGATTCTATGAAGTACTGTAAACCTCTTTGGCAAGAAAATTCATTTAGTCAAAAAGTTTAATCTATCTTGGTGACAAAATTCTCTTTAGTTTATTGCTTAAAAATTGAGTTTTATAATTTCCATGCACTTGTATAAAAAAAGATTGCCAATCCTATGTCGCATAAAAAGTAATTGATCACTATGTAGGAATTGAGATTTTGTATATTAAAATGGATGGTTAGTATGATGTAAATATGTATTTTTCTCTAAAATATGTAAGTACTTTAATTTATTCCTCATGAAGTTTTAAGTCTGCAGATCTCAAAACAACCACAATATCTTTAATGATATAATGGTCATTAAAGATTGTATGCTATAACTAAGTTTTCTAATTCCCTTTAAAAAAACTAAAGTTAAGTTCTTTGTTCAAGTCACTTTTATTATCTAAGTCACAGTGCTTTTATCCACAGAATAAATTCCAAATGTCTTGGTCTGGTTTCTAAATCAGGTGCAATGTTTTAACTATTTTGTTTTCTTTGTTTTTTTTTTTAAGTTTACCTACTTTCTTTTATAATTTTTTAAAAATTTATTTAAAAAATAAATAAAACATAATGGTACAAAAAGGTTGAAAGTAAAATAATTGGAAAAGATATACTGTGCAAATATAAACCAAAAGGAAACTACATAATAAAGATACAGTAGACTTGAAAGCAAAAATGTTACTAGAAATAAACAAGGGCACTTCATATAAACAAGTCCAATTTACCAGGAAGTTTTAAATTTCTATGCACTTATCTTCAAATTATATAGAGCAACAGAGCTACAAGGAAAAAATAGACAATTTCACTGTCATAATAGGCGATTTAACATACTGCTGTCATTCACTGATAGAGCATACCTCTTACAAAACCAGTAGACACCCCACAAAAAAAATTAGTAAGGATATAAAAAACTTAAGTAACGTGAGCAGCAAATTTGATTCAACAAGCAGATATATATAGTCACTATACTCCAAAACTTTAAATTACAAATTATTTTCAAGCACACTTGGAACATTTTTAAAACTGGCCATATTGTGCTATAAGGAAAATTTTAAGAAATTTCAAAGTATTAAAATTATACAAAGTGTGTTTCTTGACATGTAAACTACAAATCAGTAACAAAAAATTAACTAGAAGTTATGAAAAACACTACTTCTAAGTAACCCCCCAAGAAACATATCACAATTGGAGTTAGAAAATAATTTGAACTGAATGATAATAAAAATATTACATACAAAAACTTGGATGTGACTAAAGCTGTGCTTACAGGAAAATGTATAGTCTTTTTTTTTTCAAGGTAACAATAGTGTTTTTTTTTAATTGCACACATGTCTATAAACTTAATAAATAGGTTTTCTCTATTTTTTTTTATACAGCAGGCTCTTATTAGTCATCAATTTTATACGCATCAGTGTATACATGTCAATCCCAATCACCCAGTTCATCACACCACCCTCCCACCCTACCTCGGCTTTCCCCCCATAGGTGTCCATATGTTTGTTCTCTACATCTGTGTCTCAATTTCTTGCCCTGCAAACCGGTTCATCCGTACCATTTTTCAAGGTTCCACATATATGCATTAATATACGATATTTGTTTTTCTCTTTCTGACTTACTTCACTCTGTATGACAGTCTCTAGATATATCCACGTCTCAACAAATGACCAAATTTCATTCCTTTTAATGACTGAGTAATATTCCATTGTATATATGTACCACAACTTCTTTATCCATTCATCTGTCGATGGGTATTTAAGTTGCTTCCATGACCTGGCTGTTGTAAAGAGTGCTGCAATGAACATTGGGGTGCATGTGTCTTTTTGAATTGTGGTTTTCTCTGGGTATATGCCAAGTAGTGGGATTGCTGGATCATATGGTAATTCTATATTTAGTTTTTTTAAGGAACCTCCATACTGTTCTCCATAGTGGCTGTATCAGTTTGCATTCCCACCAACAGTGCAAGAGGGTTACCTTTTAGCCACATTCTCTCCAGCATTTGTTGTTTTTAGATTTTCTGATGAAGCCCATTCTAACTGCTGTGATGTGATACCTCACTGTAGTTTTGATTTGCATTTCTCTAATAATTAGTGATGTTGAGCAGTTTTTCATGTGCTTCTTGGTGATCTGTATGTCTTCTTTGGAGAAATATCTATTTAGGTCTTCTGTCCATTTTTGGATTGGGTTGTTTGTTTCTTTAATATTGAGCTGCATGAGCTGTTTATATATTTTGGAGATTAATCCTTTGTCCATTGATTCATTTGCAAATATTTTCTCCCATTTTGAGGGTTATCTTTTCGTCTTGTTTATGGTTTCCTTTGCTGTCCAAAAGCTTTGAAGTTTCATTAGGTCCCATTTGTTTATTTTTGGTTTTATTTCCATTACTATAGGCAGTGGATCAAAAAAGATCTTGCTGTGATTTATGTCAAAGAGTGTTCTTCCTATGTTTTCCTCTAAGAGTTTTATAGTGTTTGGTCTTACATTTAGTTCTCTAATCCATTTTGAGTTTATTTTTGTTTGTGGTGTTAGGGAGTGTTCTAATTTCATTCTTTTACATGTAGCTGTCCAGTTTTCCCAGCATCGCTTATTGAAGCGACTGTCTTTTCTCATTGTATATCCTTGCCTCCTTTGTCATAGATTAGTTGACCATAGGTGTGTGGATTTACTTCTGGGCTTTCTATCTTGTTCCATTGATCTATGTTTCTGATTTTGTGCCAGTACCATATTGTCTTGATTACTGTAGCTTTGTAGTGTAGTCTGAAGTCAGGGAGTCTGATTACTCCAGCTCCTTTTTTTTTTCCCTCAAGACTGCTTTGGCTCTTTGGGGTCTTTTGTGTCTCCAAACAAATGTTAAGATTTTTTGTTCTAGTTCCGTAAAAAATGCCATTGGTAGTTTGATAGGGATTGCATTGAATCTGTAGATTGCTTTGGGTAGTATAGTCATTTTCACAATATTGATTCTTCCAATCCAAGAATATGGTATATCTCTCCCCCTGTTGGTATCTTCTTTAATTACTTTCATCAGTGTCTTATAGTTTTCTGCATACAGGTCTTTTGTCTCCCTAGGTAGGTTTATTCCTAGGTATTTTATTCTTTTTGTTGCAGTGGTAAATAGGAGTGTTTCCTTAATTTCTCTTTCATATTTTTCATCATTAATGTATAGGAATGCAAGAGATTTCTGTGCATTAATTTTATTTCCTGCAACTTTACCAAATTCATTGATTAGCTCTAGTAGTTTTCTGGTGGCATCTTTAGGATTCTCTATGTATAGTATCATGTCATCTGCAAACAGTGATAGTTTTACTTCTTCTTTTCCAATTTGGGTTCCATTTATTTCTTTTTCTTCTCTGATTGCTGAGGCAAGGACTTCCAAAACTACGTTGAATAATAGCGGTGAGAGTGGACATCCTTGTCTTGTTCCTGATCTTAGAAGAAATGGTTACAGATTTTCACCATTGAGAGTGATGTTTGCTGTGGGTTTGTCGTATATGGCCTTTATTATGTTTAGGTAGATTGCCTGTATGCCCACTTTCTGGAGAGTTTTTATCATAAAATTGTGTTAAATTTTTTCAAAAGCTTTTTTCTGTATCTATTGATATAATCATATGGTTTTTATTCTTCAATTTGTTAATATGGTGTATCACATTGATTGATTTGAGTATGTTGAGAAGAATCCTTGCATCTCTGGGATAAATCCCAATTGACCATGGTGTATGATCCTTTTAATGTGTTGTTGGATTCTATTTGCTAGTATTTTGTTGAAGATTTTTGCATCTATATTCATCAGTGATATTGGTCTGTAATTTTCTTTTTTTGTAGGATCTTTGTCTGGTTTTGGTGTCAGGGTGATGGTGGCCTCATAGAATGAGCTTGGGAGTGTTCTTTCCTCTGCAATTTTTTGGAAGAGTTTGAGAAGGATGGGAGTTAGCTCTTCTCTAAGTATTTGTTAGAATTCACCTGTGAAGTCATCTGGTCCTGGACTTTTGTTTGTTGGAAGTTTTTTAATCCCAGTTTCAATATCATTACTTATGATTGGTCTGTTCATATTTTCTATTTCTTCATAGTTCAGTCTTGGAAGGTATACCTTTCTAAGAATTAGTCCATTTCTTCCAGATTTTCCATTTTATTGGCATAGAGTTGCTTATAGTAGTCTCTTAGGATGCTTTGTATCTCTGCAGTGTCTGTTGTAACTTTTCCTTTTTCATTTCTAATTTTATTGATTTGTGTCCTCTCTCTCTTTTTCTTGATGAGTCTGGCTAATGGTTTATCAATTTTGTTTATCTTCTCGAAGAATCAGCGTTTAGTTTTATTGATCTTTGCTATTGTTTTATTTGTTTCTCTTTCATTTATTTCTGCTCTGATATTTATGATTTCTTTCCTTCTGCTAACTTTGGGTTTTGTTTGTTCTTCTTTCTCTAGTTCCTTTAGGTGTAAGATTAGATTATTTATCTGAGATTTTTCTTGTTCTATGAGGTAGGCTTGTATTGCTATAAACTTCCTTCTTAGAATGGCTTTTGCTGCATCTCATAGGTTTTGGATTGTCATGTTTCATTGTCATTTGTCTCTAGGTATTTTTTGATTCCCTCTTTGATTTCTTCAGTGATCCCTTGGTTATTTAGTAATGTAGTGTTTAGGCTCCATGTGTTTGAGTTTTTTATGCTTTTTCACCTGTAATTCATTTCTAATCTCATAGCATTGTTGTCAGAAAAGATGCTTGATATGATTTCAATTTTCTTAATTTTACTGAGGCTTGATATGTGACACAAGATGTGATCTATCCTGAAGAATGTTCCATGTGTACTGGAGATGAAAGTGTAATCTGCTGTTTTTGGATGGGATGTCCTATAAATCTCAATTAAGTCTATCTGGTCTCTTGTGTCATTTAAATCCTCTGTTTCCTTATTTACTTTCAATTTGTGTGATTTGTTGATTGGTGTAAGTGAGGTGTTAAATTCCCACACTATTATTGTGTTATTGTTGATTTCCTCTTTATAATGGTTAGCAGTTGCCTTATGTATTGAGGTACTTCTATGTTGGGTGTATATATATTTATAATTGTTATATCTTCTTCTTGGATTGATCCCTTGATCATTACGTAGTGTCCTTCCTTGTCTCTTGTAACATTCTTTATTTTAAAGTCTATTTTATCTGATATGAGTATTGCTACTCCAGCTTTCTTTATTTCCATTTGCATGGAATATCTTTTTTCATCCTCTCACTTTCAGTTTGTATGTGTCCTTAGGTCTGAAGTGGGTCTCTTGTAGACAGCTAATATATGGGTCTTATCTTTGTATCCATTCAGCAAGCCTGTGTCTTTTGGTTTGAACATTTAATCCATTCACGTTTAAGGTAATTATCAATATGTAAGTTCCCATGACCATTTTCTTAATTATTTTGGGTTTGCTTTTGTAGGTTCTTTTCTTCTCTTGTGTTTTCCATTTAGAGAAGTTCCTTTAGCATTTGTTGTAGAGCTGGTTTGATGGTGATGAATTCTCTTAGCTTTTGCTTGTCTGTAAAGCTTTTGATGTCTCCATCGAATCTGAATGAGATCTTTACCAGGTAGAGTAATCTTGGCCGTAGGTTCTTCTCTTGCATCACTTTAAGTATATCATACCACTCCCTTCTGGCTTGTAGAGTTTCTGCTGAGAAATCAGCTATTAATCTTATGGGAGTTCCCTTCTATGTTGTTTGTCGTTTTCCCCTTGATGTTTTCAATAATTTTTCTTTGTCTTTAATTTTTACCAATTTGATTACTATGTTTCTTGGTGTGTTTCTCCTTGGGTTTATCCTGTATGGGATTTTCTGAGCTTCCTGGACTTGGTTGCCTATTTCCTTTCCCATGTTAAGGAAGTTTTCAACCATAATCTCTGCAAATACTTTCTTGGGCTTTTTTTGTCTCTCTTCTCCTTCTGGGACCCCTATAATGCGAATGTTGTTGCATTTAATATTGTCCCAGAGGTCTCAGGGACATTTCTTTTCATTATTATTATTATTATTTTTAATTCTGTTCTGCAGCAGTGAATGCCACCATTCTGTCTTCCAGGTCACTTATCTGTTCTTCTACCTCAGTTATTCTGCTATTAATTCCTTCTAGTGTAGTTTTTGTTTCAGTTATTTTATTAGTAATCTCTGTTTGTTTGTTCTTTAATTCTTCTAGGTCTTTGTTAAACATTTCTTACATCTTCTCGATCTTTGCCTCCATGGTTTTTCAGAGGTCCTGTATCATCTTCACTATCATTATTCTGAATTCTTTTTCTGGAAGGTTGCCTATCTCCACTTCATTTAGCTGTTTCTCTGGGGTTTTATCTTGTTCCTTCATCTGGTACATAGCCCTCTGCCTTTTCATCTTGTCTATCTTTCTGTGAATGTGGTTTTCGTCCCACAAGCTGCAAGATTGTAGTTCTTCTTGCTTCTATTGTCTGACCTCTGGTGGATGAGGCTATCTAAGGGGCTTGTGCAGGTTTCCTGATGGGAGGGACTGGTGGTGGGTAGAGGTGGGTGTTGTTCTGGTGGGCACAGCTCAGTAAAACTTTAATCTACTTGACTGCTGATGGGTGGGGCTGAGTTCCCTCCCTGTTGATTGTTTGGCTTGAGGCAACCCAACACTGGAGTCTACCTGGGCTCTTTGGTGGGGCCAATGGCAGACTCTGGGAGGGCTCACACCAAGGAGTACTTCCCAGAACTTCTGCTGCCAGTGTTCTTGCCCCCATGGTGAGCCACAGCCATCCCCCGCCTATGCAGGAGACCCTCCAGCACTAGCAGGTAGGTCTGGTTCCGTCTTCCCTGGGTTCAGTGCTCCTTCCCCAGGTCCCGATGTGCACACTACTTTTTGTGTGCCCTCCAAGAGTGGAGTCTCTGTTTTCCCCAGTCCTGTCAAAGTCCTGCAATCAAATCCCACTAGACTTCAAAGTCTGATTCTCTAGGAATTCCTCCTCCTGTTGCTGGACCCCCAGGTTGGAAAGCCTGTTGTTGGACTCAGAACCTTCACTCCAGTGGGTGGACTTCTATGGTGTAAGTGTTCTCCTGTCTGTGAGTCACCCACCCAGCAGTTATCGGATTTGATTTTGCTGTGATTGCACCCCTCCTACCATCTCATTGTGGCTTCTCCTTTGTCTTTGGATGTGGGGTAATTTTTGTTGAGTTCCAGTGTCTTCCTGTTGATGATTGTCCAGCAGCTAGCTGTGAGTCTGATGTTCTCACAAGAGGGAGTGAGAACATTTCCTTCTACTCTGCCATTTTGGTTCAGGCTTCCATTGTATGCACTATTTTTGAACTCTTAATAGTATCCTCACTTCTGTACCCATCTCCAAGCTGAGTTAGCAAATTTATGTCTCTTAACTTGGACATTAGAATATGATTGTTTTCTTTTACAATCCTAGGTATTTATTTATTTATTTATTTATTTATTTATTTATTTATTTATTTTGAGGTATGCAGGCCTCTCACTGTCGTGGCCTCTACCGTTGTGGAGCACAGGCTCCAGACGCGAAGGCTCAGCAGCCCTGGCTCACGGACCTAACTGCTCCACGGCATATGGGATCTTCCAGTACTGGGACATGAACCCGTGTCCCCTGCATTGGCAGGTGGACTCTCAACCACTGCGCCACCAGGGTAGCCCCTAGGTATTTAAGTTAAAACATTATTCTGGGTAAGTTTCCACAGATTTTACCAGACTGCTAGAAGGGTCTATAAAACAAAAAAATGGTAAAGAACCCCTACCAGGAAATCTGTACTTATAAGTAAGCTTATTCTATGTAGAATCTAAAGAAAAATTGATACAAATGAACTTATGTACAAAACAGAAACAGACCCACAGACATAGAAAACAAACTTATGGTTACCAAAGGGGAATGGGGTGAGGGGAGAGGGATAAATTAGGGGATTAACATACATACTACTATATATAAAATAGATAACCAACAAAGACCTACTGCATAGCACAGGAAACTATACTCAATATTTTATAGTAATGTATAAGGGAAAAGAAACTGAAAAAAATAGATACATATGTATACGTATAACTGAATCACTTTGTTCTACACCTAAAACTAACACAACTTGTAAATCAACTATACTTCAATAAAAATAAGTAATATTTTTTTAAAGTAAGCTTATCCAAGATTGCTATGCATGTCTTTTATAGAAATCAAAGTCATTCACATTGGATTCATTTTATTTTTCTCTTGGCCCAATCAAGACCATATTTATATGTGTAATATTATAAATATATTATTTTCTTTCCTTCAGGATTTGCAGCACTGAGCCCCTAGATCTTTTATATTAGTCTCCTAGCTGCATAATGCCACTGAATCATTTTCTCCTACAATTTTGAGTGGTCAATAAGGAATTACTAGAATTACAAGGCACCATGCCATCAAAGCTTCCAAAAGCCTAAAAGCACCCTCCCTTTGCAGGTGTGCTAGCTCTGCTAAGGGAGTTTTGAGATATCAGACCTTATTCCTGACTGCAAAGGAATGTCCCATGCCACAGATAACTCATTCTTTTTGTAGACAGGCTTGTATTAAGATACACAAAGCATCAACTTTTAAAAAGAGCCATGATGTTTAAAAATGTTAATTTGATAGTAGACACAAAGAATAAAGCAACACATTTTCTGTGGCTTTATGGCCCACTGTTTAAAAATTGTCTGGACCTCAAAAACCACTCTAAACCCCTAACTGCCATGAGGAATCCACAATAGGTCTGCAGAATCTGCTACAGCTAGGTTCAGTGACATGCCTTTCTATGAAATACAGGATCCTTACCATCCGAGCTGAAATAGAACACTGATATTTGTAACACCAGTTTGGGAAAATGCTCAGAAACTATCCTCAAGATGAACTCATAGAGCCCTTTACTCCACTATGCCCTTTCTTTTTTAAAAAAATCCATATGGAGATTTCTGGATTATAAGGGAACCATTCCAAGTCATAAGTCTGTATATATGAAGCCCATGCACATACTACTTCTGTTTCTTGAGCCTTGACATGGCTGGAACTATATCACCTAGCCAACAACTGAGGGAGCATACACTTCTAGTACATCAACATTTTAACACCATGCTTACCAGTTTCCACCTTGGGTCAATTCATACTTGCCATCTCTTTGGCTACTAGCTGAAGTAAGGAGCTCATAAGAAAGTAAAAGATTTATTTCCTGATACCTATTATTCTACCATGTTGTGTATAAATCGAAGACCCTTGAAAGTATATTTAAGTTAACATTTAAAAAATCCTACAGGAGGGCTTCTCAATCCTTTGCTCAAAGACAAAAAAAGAATAGGCAACTGTGATTTTGTTGGAACTAAGAAGCTGATTAACACTGCTTCTCAGATACTTTCATGAAGTGGAACAAAAGTAGAAACTACTCTGTAGGGATGTTTTAAGCATTAAATACATATTTGTAATGTTCTTAGAGGAGTACATGCCAGAAATATACAAATTGCTTTATGATTGTTGATTTTCTTGATTCTGTATTATTGTTGCTGTTATCATTATTAGTTATTATTTATCCCCACTAATACACACATTTTGGAACAATGTCATAGATTCTGAATGTTAGCAAATTAGCTTTCCAGAACAATACAATCCTATTGGTGTCAGGGAACATGGCTTTCCAGTTAGGTCATGGCCAGCATGGCAGCCATGGTGTGAATTTTGACTTAGGAAGTGACCTGGCTCTCTACCAACTTTGATTATGAGTGCCTTCCATGGCATTTTAGACACTTCTTATAGTCTTTTGACTATCATTAGGATCTACTTCCCAAATAAACATCGTGAAACTGAGTTCCGCTAAAATCTAGTTCCCTTACTGAGTGTATGATTAATCCTTCTATCCAAAACTTTATTTCCTTCTTGTCCCCTCTGACCTCAATCCTGTGCTAACTGAACACTAATCAACCAGAGTCAGATGACTAAAATCGCTGTTGTCGATTATATCGTTAATGTATAACTAAAATTACTATTATGGACATCATCACCATAGGAACTCAGGTTGTTTCTCCCTGGCAACATGAGCTAACAGACCCCCAAGCCATGGACCACCTGACCTGTGAATCGTAAACCAGAGACATTCTGGCTTCCAAAAGACAAATATCATATGATATCACTTATGTGGAATCTAAAAAAATGATACAAATGAACTTATTTGCAAAACAGAAATAGACTTACAAACATAGAAAACAAATTTATGGTTACCAAAGGTCAAGAGGAGGAGGGATGAATTAAGAGTTTGGAATTAACACATTACTATATATAAAATAGATAAACAAGGACCTACTGTATAACATAGGGAACTATATGCAGTATCTTGTAGTAACCTATAATGGAAAAATATCTGAAAAATAATATATATAGTCAATGTATAGTCAATATATATGTATCTAAATCAATTTTTTATACACCTGAGACTAACACAACATAGTAAATCAACTGTGCTTCAATTAAAATAATAAAAATGTCACAAGATAATGATTAATCCCAGCCTTCTTGTTCTTCACCCTTTAAAAAACAAACTCTAACTCAGACAAGTTGGAGTGGATCTGAGGCTTGTCTCCCACTCCCTTACTTGGCATTCTGCAAATAAACCCTTACTTTGCTGCAAACACCCACTGACAGGGTTGGGATTTCTGTGCCACAGGTACACCAGCCCTTGTTTAGTTACACTTTTGTAATTCTTGGCTTTGAGAAAAGCTTATTCTGTAGCATTCATGTCAGGATAATAAATTCAGAAATTATAAGAGAAAAATTGAGGAAGAGATGCATCTCTTCCTGATGTTCAATTGAGGAAATATGATATTTCCTGTTCTTTAAACATTACTGTTGGTTTGTTCAGGACAACCCTTGCTTATATTTATGGTTTTTAAATTAACTCTGAGATCTTTTTTTGTTGAACATTTACATTTTTCTGTTAAAATTCATAAATGTCTATTTCATTTCTGCATGTTTTCTTAATCTTACACAATTCCTATATTTTCTGTCTTTGTAATATAGTCAGTGTTTGCTTAGATTTTTTCCATGTCCATTAATTTGGAAAATATTCTGTCTTTGGGTCCTGACATCACATTACATAATATACATAAATCTATATATTTACCTTTATACAACAGGTTTATGAGTATGGTGATATATTTTATAGCTTTATATATTTTAAATCTATCTCCTTATGTTAGTTGATGTCAATAATATAATACTATATTTGGACACTGAATATGAAACAGAAATTATTGAATATCTATATATCCATATTTAATGTTCACTGCTATTTTTTAATCCATTTATTCTGGAATTTGGGCTGTGTGTCAATTATTGTTAATGTATAGTTATTTTTTAAATTATGTGTCTTACTGTATTTTTGTGATAACTAAACCAATTTTTGTTTTTCAAAAATATCTCACATTGACGTCATTAAACTACAGTCTACCTTTATCTGTATTAAATATACTGTTAATTATTTCACACAGAAGCTTCACAACTTGTTGATTCCTTTGTTTCATTTTTCTTTATATAGAATCTCCACGGAAATAGAAGGAGTAATACATTTCACAATTTCTTGATAACTGGTACTATGTAACTGTTAACTTTATGAAAAACAATAATTTGGTAAGATTTATCTTGTGACTTGAACGCTTGAAAGATACTCTTTGTTGTCAATTATTTGTATACAACACATATAAAAAACTATGCTGATTTTCTTCCCTCTTAACATTTTTCTTATAAGTGAGTGCTTATTCATTTAATTAGAAAGGATATATTTCCATTCCATTTGTTGTTTGTTAACATTTTTAGGGAGAAAAAAATAAAATATTAAGGCTGCTAATACAAATACACATAATCTTGTGTTTGAGAAAATTTCCTGTATGTATGTATGTATATGTATATACGTATATATTTTCTTCCAAGAATGTTTACTATTCTTCATCAGTTATCAGAAACTTTGACATAATGGATATTCATCTATGTCCTCCAGAGTTATAGCTTACTTTTTTTTTTTACTTATATAAACAGAATTATTATTTGTAGTATTTACACACATAGCCTTCCATGGTAATGTTAAAGTTACCATTTTCCTCAAATGCCCCTCAAAATAACACACTCTGCCTTCCGAAGTGAATCTTGGACAAGGATATTCAGTGAAAGTGATCTACTCATGACTGTGTCCAATGTCTCTCCCTGTTTTTTTTTTAACATCTTTATTGGACTATAATGCTTTACAATGATGTGTTAGTTTCTCCTGTATAACAAAGTGAATCAGCTATATGTGTACTATATCCCCATATTTCCTCCCTCTTGCATCTCGCTCCCACCCTCCCTAACCCACCCGTCTAGGTGGAAACAAAGCACCAAGCTGATCGGCCTATGCTATGTGGCTGCTTCCCACTAATTATCTATTGTTATATTTGGTACTGTATATGAGTCATGAGACTCTCTCACTTCGCCCCAGCTTACCCTTCATCTCTCCTTGTCCTCAAGTCCATTCTCTATGTCAGCATCTTTATTCCTGTCCTGCACCTAGGTTCTTCAGAACATTTTGTTTTGTTTTGTTTTAAAATCCATATATATGTGTTAGCATATCATATTTCTTTTTCTTTTTCTGCCTTACTTCACTCTGTATGACAGTCTCTAGGTCCATCCATCTCACTACAAATAACTCAATTTCGTTTCTTTTATGGCTGAGTAAAGTCCCATTGTATATATGTGCCACATGTTCTTTATCCATTCATCTGTTGATGGACACTTAGGTTGCTTCCATGTCCTGGCTATTGTAAATAGTTCTGCAATGGACACTGTGGTACATGTCTCTTTTAGAATTATGGTTTTCTTAGTGTATATGCCCAGTAGTGGGATTGCTGGGTCATATTGTAGCTCTATATTTAGTTTTTTAAGGAACCTCCATACTGTTCTCCATAGTGGCTGTAAAAATTTATATTCAACCAACAGTACAAGAGGGTTCCCTTTTATCCACACCCTCTCCAGTATTTATTATTTGTAGACTTTTTGGTGATGGCCATTCTGACCGGTGTGAGGTGATATCTCATTGTAGTTTTGATTTGCAATTCTCTAATGATTAGTGATATTGAGCATCCTTTCATGTGTTTGTTGGCAATCTGTATATCTTCTTTGGAGAAATGTCTATTTAGGACTTCTGCCCATTTTTGGATTGGGTTGTTTGTTTTTTCAATGTTGAGCTGCATGAGCTGCTTGTATATTTTGGAGATTAATCCCTTGTCAGTTGCTTCATTTGCAAATATTTTCTCACATTGTGAAGATTGGTTTTTCATCTTGTGTATCATTTCCATTTCTGTGCAAAAGCTTTTAAGTTTCATTAGGTCCCAGTTTTTTATTTATTTATTTTTATTTCCATTTTATTAGGAGGTGGGTCAAAAAGTATTTTGCTGTAATATATGGGATAGAGTGTTCTGCCTATGTTTTCCTCTAAGAGTTTTACAGTGTCTGGCCCTACATTTAGGTCTTTAATCCATTTTGAGTTTATTTTTGTGTGTGGTTCTAATTTCATTCTTTTCCTTGTAGCTATCCAGATTTCCCACACCACTTACTGAAGAGGCTGTCTTTTCTCCATTGTATATTCTTGCCTCCTTTATTAAAGATAAGGTGACCATATGTTTATGGGTTCCTCTCTGGGCTTTCTATCCTGTTCCATTGATCTGTATTTCTGTTTTTCTGCCAGTACCATGCTGTCTTGATTACGGTAGCTTTGTAGTATAACCTACAGTCAGGGAGCCTGATTCCTCCAACTCCGTTTTTCTTTCTCATGGTTGCTTTGGTTATTCATGGTCTTTTGTGTTTCCATACAAATTGTGAAAATTTTTGTTCTAGTTCTGTGAAAAATGCCACTGGTAATTTGACAGGGATTGCATTGAATCTGTAGATTGCTTTAGGTAGTATAGTCATTTTCAAAATGTTGATTTTTCCAATCCAAGAACATGGTACATCACTCCATGTGTTTGTATCACCTTTCATTTCATTCATCAGTGACTTATTGTTTTCTGCATACAGGTCTTTTGTTACCTTAGGTAGCTTTATTTTTAGGTATTTTATTATTTTTGTTTCAATGGTAAATGGGAGTGTTTCCTTAATTTCTCTTTCAGATTTTTCATCATTAGTGTATAAGAATGCAAGAGATTTCTGTGCATTAATTTTGTATCCAGCTACTTTGCTAAATTCAGTGATAAGTTCTAGTAGTTTTCTGGTAACATCTTTAGGGTTCTCTATGTATAGTATCATGTCATCTGCAAACAGTGATAGTTTTACTTATTTTCCAATTTGGATTTACTTTATTTCTTTTTCTTCTCTGCTTGATGTGGCTGAAACTGACAAAGCTATGTTGAATAATAGTGGTGAGAGTGTACAACCTTGTCTTTTTCCTGATCTTTTTGGAAATGGTTTCACTATTTCACCATTGAGAATGATGCTGCCTGTAGATTTATCATATATGGCTTTTATTATGTTGAGGAAAGGTCCCTCTATGCCTACTTTCTGGAGTGTTTTTTATCATGAATGGGTGTTGAATATTGTTGGAAGCTTTTTTGCATCTATTGAGTTGATCATATGGTTTTTCTCCTTCAATTTGTTAATATAGTTTATCACAGAGATTGATTTGCACATATTGAAAAATCCTTGAATTATTGGGATAAACTCCACTTGATCGTGGTATATGATCCTTTTAATGTGCTGTTGGATTCTGTGCTGTTATTTTATTGCTATTATTTTCTTGAGGATATTTGCATCTACATTCATCAATGATACTGGCTGGCCTGTAGTTTTCTTTTTTGTGACACATTTTTTTGGTTTTGGTATCAGGGTGACAGTGGCCTCATACAATGAGTTTGGAGTGTCCCTCCCGCTGCTATATTTTGGAAGAGTTTGAGAAGAATAAGTGTTAGCTGTTATCTAAATGGTTGATAGAATTTGCCTGTGAATCTATCTGGTCCTGGGCTTTGGTTTGTTGGAGGATTTTTAATCACAGTTTCAATTTCAGTGCCTGTGATTAGTTGGTTTATATTTTCTATTTGTTCCTGGGTCAGTCTTAGAAGTTGTGCTTTTCTAAGAATTTGTCCATTTCTTCCAGGTTGTCCATTTTATTGACATATACTTTCTTCAACTAATCTCTCATGATCTTTTGTATTTCTGCAGTGTCAGTTGTTACTTCTCCTTTTTCACTTCTAATTCTATTGATTTGTGTCCTCTCCCTTCTTTTCTTCATGAGTCTTGCTAATAGTTTATCAATTTTGTTTATCTTCTCAAAGAACTAGCTTTTAGTTCTACTGATCTTTGCTATCATTTCCTTCAATTCTTTTTCATTTATTTCTGATCTGATCTTTATGATTTCTTTCCTCTGCTAACTTTGAGGATTTTTGTTCATATTTCTTTAATTGCTTTAGGTATGAGGTTAGGTTGTTTATTTGTGATGATTGTTGTTTCTTGAGGTATGATTTTATTGCTATAAACTTCCCTCTTAGAACTACTTTTACTACATCCCATAGGTTTTGGTTCATCATGTTTTCATTGTCATTTATTTCTAGGTATTTTTAAATTCCCTCTTTGATTTCTTCAGTGATCTCTTGGTTATTTAATAGTGTATTGTTTAGCCTCCATGTGTTTTTTTGTTTGTTTGTTTGTTTTTGTTTTTTGTTTTTGCGGTACGTGTGTCTCTCTCTGTTGTGGCCTCTCCCATTGTGGAGCACAGGCTCTGGATGCGCAGACCCAGCGGCAATGGCCCATAGGCCCAGCCGCTCTGTGGCATGTGGGATCTTCCCGGACTGGGGCACGAACCCGTGTCCCCTGCATCGGCAGGCAGACTCTCAACTTCTGCCACCAGGGAAGCCCCATGTGTTTGTATTTTTTACTGATTTTTTCCTATAATTGATATCTCATCTCATAATTTTGTGGTCAAAAAAGATACTTGATAAAATTTCAATTTTCTTAAATTTACCAAGCCTTGATTTGTGACCCAAGATATGATCTAACCTGGAGAATGTTCCATGAGCACTTCAGATAAGGTGTATTCTGTTGTTTTTGGATGGAATATCTTATAAATATCAATTAAGTCCATCTTGTTTAATGTGTCATTTAAGTCTTGTGTTCCCTTATTTATTTTCAATGATCTGTTCATTGGTGGAAGTGGGATGTTAAAGTCCCCTACTATTATTGTGCTACTATCGATTTCCCCTTTTATGGCTGTTAGCATTTGCCTTATGTATTGAGGTGCTCCTATGTTGGGTGCCTAAATATTTACAACTGTTATATCTTCTTTTTGGGTTGAGCCCTTGATCATTATGTAGTGAAGTTTTTTGTCTCTTGTTATAGTCTTTATTTTAAAGTCTATTTTGTCTCACATGAGGATTGCTACTCCCATGCTATTTTGATTTCCTTTTGCATGGAATATCTTTTTCCATCCCCTCACTTTCAGTCTGTATGTGTCCCTCAGTCTGCAGTGGGTCTCTTGTAGGCAGCATATATACAGGTCTTTTTTTTTTTTTTTTTTTGTATCCATTTAGCCAGTCTATGTCTTTTGGTTGGAACATTTAATCTATTTATATTTAAAGTAATTATGAATTACCTTATGAATGCTTCTGTTACCATTTTATTAATTGTTTTGGGTTTCTTATTGTAGGTCTTTTCCTTCTCTTGTGTCTCCTTCCTAGAGAAGATTTTATAGCATTTGTTGTAAAGCTGGTTTTGTGGTGCTGAATTCTCTTAGCTTTCACTTATTTGTAAAGGCTTTAATTCCTGGTCAAATCTCAATGAGATCTTTGTTTGGTAGAGTAATCTTGGTTGTAGGTTTTTCCCTTTCATCACTTTAAATATGTCCTGCCACTCCCTTCTGGCTTGCAGATTTTCTGCTGAAAGATCAGCTGTTAACCTTATGGGGATTCCCCTTGATATTATTTGTGGCTTTTCCCATGCTGCTTTTAATATTTTTTCTTTGTATTTAATCTTTACTAGTTTGATTACTATGTGTCTTGGTGTGTTTCTCCTTAGATTTATACTGTATGGGACTCTGCATTTCCTGGACTTGATTGACTATTTTGTTTCCCATATTAGGGATGTTTTCAATTATAATCTCTTCAAATATTTTCTCAGTCCCTTTTTTTTTCTCTTCCTCTTCTGGGACTGTTATAATTAGTATGTTAGTGTGTTTAATGTTGTCCTAGAGGTCTCTGAGACTGGCCTTAATTCTTTTCATTCTTTTTTGTTTATTCTGCTCTGCAGTAGTTATTTCCAGTACTTTATCTTCCAGGTCACTTATCTGTTCTTCTGCCTCAGTTATTCTGTTTTTGATTCCTTCTAAAGAATTTTTAATTTCATTTATTATGTTGTTCATCATTGTTTGTTTGCACTTTAGTTCTTCTAGGTCCTTGTTAGACATTTCTTTTATTTTCTCCTTTCTAATTCCAAGTTTTTAGATCATTTTTATGGTCATGACTCTGAATTCTTTTACAGGTAGACTGCCTATTTCCTCTTCATTTTTTTGTTGTGTTGGGTTTTTATCTTGCTCCTTCATCTTCTGTTTATTTCTCTGTGTTCTCATTTTGCTTAACTTAATGTGTTTGGGGTCTCCTTTTCACAGTCTGCTGATTCATAGTTCCCATTGTTTTTGGTGTCTGCTCCCAGTGGTAAGGTTGGTTCAATGGGTCATGTAGGCTTACTGGTGGAGGGGACTGGTGCCTCTGTTCTGGTGGATGAGGCTGGATCTTGTCTTTCTGATGGGCAGGACTGTGTCCAGAGGTGTGTTTTGTGGTGTCTGTGAAATTATGATTTTAGGCAGCCTCTCTGCTAATGTGTGGGGTTGTGTTCCTTTTTACTAGGTGTTTGCTATGGTGTGTCCACCACTGTAGCTTGCTGGTTATTGAGTAGGGATGGGTCTTAGCATTGAAATGGATATGTCTGGAAAAGCTTTTGCTGTTTGATTTAACATGTGACAGGGAGGTCTCTGGTGGTGCAATGTTCTGAACTTGGTTCTCCCACCTGAAAGGCTCAGGCTTGATACCCAGCCAGGCACCAAGACACTGTCAGTCACACGGCTCAGAAAAAAAGGGAGAAAAAAGAAAGAAAGAAAGAAGGAAAAAATAAAATACCAAAAAAAGATACTACCAATAAAGAAAATTACAGATCAATATTCCTGTTGTATATAAATGTAAAAATCCTCAACAAAATACTAGCAAACAGAATGCAACAACACATTAAAAGGATGATACAACATGATCAAGTGGCATTTATCCCAGCAATTCAAGGATTTTTCAATATACGCAAATCAATCAATGTGATAGATTATATTAACAAACTGAAAAAGAAAAAAAAATATGATTATTTTAATAGACGAAGAAAAAAATTTTGACAAAATTCAACACCCATTTATGATTAAAACTCTCCAGAAAGTGGTCATAGAGGGAATTTATCTCAACACAATAAAGCCCATAATTGACAAACCCACAGCAAACATCATTCTCAATTGGAAAAATTGAAAGCATTTCCTTTAAAATCAGGAACAAGACAAGGATGTCCACTCTCACCAGTATTATTCAACCTAGTTTTGGAAGTCCTAGTCACAATAATCAGAGAAGAAAAAGAAATAAATGGAATCCAAATTGGAAAAGAAAAGTAAAACTGTCACTGTTTGCAGATGACATGATATTATACATAGAGAATGCTAAAGATACCACCAGAAAACTACTAGAGCTAATCAATGAATTTGGTAAATTTGCAGGATACAAAATTAATTCACAGAAACCTCTTGCATTCCTATACACTCACAATGAAAGTTTAGAAAGGGAAATTAGTGAAACAATCCCATTCACCACTGTAACAAAAAGAATAAGATACCTAGGAATAAATATACCTAAGGAAGTAAAAGACCTATACTCAGAATACTATAAGACATTGATGAAAGAAATCAAAGATGGCACAAACAGATGAAGAGATATACCATGTTCTTGGATTGGAAGAATCAATATTGTGAAAATGACTATACTACACAAAGCAATCTACAGATTCAATGCAACCCCTATCAAATTACCAGTGGCAATTTTTACAGAACTATATCAAAAAATCTTAAAATTTGTTTGGAGACAAAAAAGTCTCCGAATAAACAAAGCAGTCTTGAGAGAAAAAAACGGGGCTGGATGAATCAGACTCCCTGACTTCAGACTATACTATAACACTACAGTAATCAAGACATTGTGGTACTGACACAAAAATGGAAGTATAGATCAATGGAACAGGATAGAAAGCCCAAGGATAAACCCATGCACCTATGGTCAACTAATCTATAACAAAGGAGGCAAGAATATACAATGGAGAAAAGACAGCCTCTTCAATAAGTGGTACTGGGAAAATTGGACACCTACATGTAAAAGAATGAAATTAAAACACTCTCTAACACCATACAGAAAAACAAATTCAAAATGGATTAAAGAACAAAATGTAAGACTGGACACTTTAAAACTCTTAAAGGAAAACATAGGAAGAACACACTTTGACATAAATCACAGCAAGATCTTTTTTGATCCACCTCCTAGAGTAATGGAAATAAAAACAAAAATAAACAAATGGGACCTAATGAAACTTAAAAGCTTTTGCCAAGCAAAGGAAACTACAAACAAGAAGAAAAGGCAACCCTCAGATTGGGAGAATATATTTGCAAATGAATCAACAGACAAAAGACTAATCTCCAAAATATATAAACAATTTATACAGCTCAATATTAAAAAAAAACAAACAATCCAATCCAAAAATGGGCAGAAGACCTAAAGAGACATTTCTCGAAAAAAGACATACAGATTGCCAAGAAGCACAGGAAAAGCTGCTCAACATCACTAATTATTACAGAAATGCAAATCAAAACTACAATGAGGCATCACCTTATACCAGTTAGAATGAGCATCATCAGAAAATCTACAAACAACAGTGCAGGTAGGGTGTGGAGAGAAGGGAAACCTCTTGCACTGCTGGTGAGAATGTAAATTGATTCAGCCACTATGGAGAACAGTATGGAGGTTCCTTAAAAACTAAAATAGAATTACCATATTATCCAGCAATATCACTGCTGGGCATATACCCAGAGCAAGCCATAAATCAAAGAGTCATGTACCACAATGTTCATTGCAGCTATTTACAATAGCCAGGTCATGGAAGCAACCTAAATGCCCTTCAACAGATGAATGGATAAAGAAAATGTGGTACATATACACAATGGAATATTACTCAGCCATAAAAAAGGAATGTAATTGTGTCATTCCTAGAGACTGTCATACAGAGTGAAGTAATTCAGAAAGAGAAAAACTAATATCGTATATTAATGCATATATGTGGAACCTAGAAAAATGGTACAGATGTACTGGTTTGCAGGGAAGAAATAGAGACACAGATGTAGAGAAAAAACGTATGGATACCAATGGGGGAAAGTGGCAGGGGGGATGGTGGTGGTGGCATGAATTGAGATATTGGGATTGACAGATATAAACTAATGTGTATAAAATGGATAACTAATAAGAACCTGCTGTATAAAAAAATAAATAAAACAAGTTTCAAAAATTCAAAAAGAAAATAAATAAGAAAAAGATTAAAATAAAAAAATTAAAAATATTGTGAAAAATTAAAAAAAAAAAATAGGGCTTCCCTGGTGGCTCAATGGTTGAGAGTCTGCCTGCCAATTCAGGGGACATGGGTTCATGCCCCAGTCAGGGAAGATCCCACATGCCATGAAGCAACTAGGCCCATGAGCCATGGCCGCTGAGCCTGTGCATCCGGAGCCTGTGCTCTGCAACAGGAGAGACCACAACAGTGAAAGACCCTCGTAGCGCAAAAAAAAAAATAAGTAATAGTAAAAATTTAAAAAAGAAAGAAAGGAAGAATAGAGCAACCAAACCAATAAACAAATCCACCAATGATAGCAAGGGTTAAAAACTATACTTAAAGAAAGACAGACAGAACCCTAGGACATATGGTAAAGGCAAAGCCATACAGACAAAAATCTCACAAAGAAGTATACACATACACACTCTCAAAAAGAGATAAATGAAAAAAAATATATATATATATTTAAAATAAAAGGAGAGCAATCAAATTAATAAACAAATCTACCAATGATAATATGCTGTAAATACTAAACTAAAATAAACATAAAACCAGAAGAAAATTAGATGCAGACTGCAAAGACCAAGTCTACAGTTGCTCCAAAAATCCACTGCCTCAATTTTGGGATGTTTACTTTTCTATTCAGGTATTCCACAGATGCAGGCTACATTAAGTTGACTGTGGAGATTTAATTCATGGCTCCTGATTCTGCTGGGAGAAATTTCCCTTTCTCTTCTTTGTTCATACAGCTCCTGGCATTCAACTTTGGATTTGGCCCCGCCTCTTAGTGTAGGTTGCCTGAGGGCATATGTTCTCAGCCTAGACAGGACGGGGGTTAAAGTGGCAGCTTATTAGGGGCCTGTGGCTCACTCATGCCTGGGGGAGGGACAGGTATGGGATGGGGCGGTGAGCCTGTGACAGCAGAGGCCAGCGTGTGGTTGCAGCAGCCTGAGGTGCACTGTGTGTCCTCCCAGGGAAGTTGCCCCTGAATCAGGGGACCCTGGCAGTGGCAGGCTGCACTGGCTCCCAGAAGGGGAGTTGTGGATAGTGACCTGTGATTGCATGCAGGCTTCTTGGTGACTGCAGCAGCAGCCTTAGCATTTTGTGACTGTCTCTGGGGTCCGTGCTGATAGCCATGGCTCATGCCCATCTCTGGAGTTCGTTTAGGGAGTGCTCTGAATCCCCTATCCTTGAGCAATGGAAACAATGGTCTCTTGTCTTTAGGCAGTACCAGACATTTTCCCGGACTCCCTCCCAGCTATCTGTGATGCACTAGCCCCCTTCAGGCTGTGTTCATGCCGCCAACCCCAGTCCTCTCCCTGGGATCTGACCTCTGAAGCCCAAGCCTTAGCTCTCAGCTCCCACCTGCCCAGGCGGGTGAGCAGACAAGCCTCTCAGGCTGGTGAGTGCTGGTCGGCACCAATCCTCTCTGTGGGAATCTCTCCACTTTGCCTTCTTCACCCCTGTTGCTGAGCTCTTCTCTGTGGCTCCGAAGCTTCCCTACCACAACCCCCAGTCTCTGCCAGTGATGGGGCTTCCTAGTTTGTGGAAACTTTCCTCCTTCACAGCTCCCTCCCAGAGGTGCAGGTCCCATCCTTATTCTTTTGTCTGTTTTTTCTTTTTTCTTTTGCCCTACCCAGGTACATGGGGAGTGGTCTTGCCTTTTGGGAAGTCTGAGGTCTTCTGCCAACATTCAGTAGGTGTTCTGTAAGAGTTGTTCCACTTGTCAATGTATTTTTGATGTATTTGTGGGGAGGAAGGTGATCTCCACATCTTACTCCTCTGCCATCTTGAAGGTCCTCTATAGCTTACTTTTTACTATCATTTATTTATCAATCTTTAAATTTATGGACCATGTTTTTAGTGTCAGATCTAGAACTCTTAGGCCCTGGATCCTGAAGTTTGTCTCACATTTTTCTAAAAGTTTTATAGTTTTACATTTAAATTCATGATACATTCTGAGTTAATATTTATGTAACACGTGAGAGTTACACCTTGTCTCATTTTATTTTTTGCTTACATATGTACAATACTTCAAGCCTCATTTGTTGAAAAATTTGTCCTTTTTCCATTTAATTTCTTTTGTATCAAAAATAAATTGAGCACATTTTTTTGGTTCTTTTTCTGGGTTCTCTGTTCCTTTCCACTGACTTACATGTCTATCCTTGGCCAAAACCACAGTTTTAATTTTTGTACTGAACAGTACTGTACTATATATACAGTAGTTTATACATAAATCTTGAAATTAGTAGACGATTCATTGCACTTTGTTCTATTTCAAAATTGTTTAGATATCTAGTCCTTTTGCTTTTTCATGTCAATTTTAGAATATCCTTTTCTATTTCTACAAAAAATACTCACTGGGTTTTTTGAGAGGAATTTCGTTAAATCTATAAATCAATTTATGTATAATTGACATAATTACTGTGTTGAGTCTTCCTATCCATGGACATAGTGTATCTATTGATTTATTTAACAAATCGTTTTGATTTGTTTCATCAGCATTTTGTAGATTTCTGCATACAAACACTATACTTGTTTTTTTTTAGATTTATACCTAAGTATTTTCTTTTCAAGTGTTTGTAAATATTATCATATTTTTAAACTTTGGTTTACTGCATATTCATTGTTAGTATATAGAAATGAAATAGACTTTGGTGCATGATCCTGTGTCTTGTGACCTTCTTAAAACATTTATTAATTCCAGGATACTTCTTTTCCCTTTTAGGTTCATTGGGATTTTATACACAGACTACCATATCATCTGCAAATGATAATTTGTTTATTTTTTCTTTCCTATATATGCCTTTATTTCTCCTTTTCTGCTTGTGGTGATTAGAACTTCCAGTTCTATGCTGAATATCAGTGATTAGAGAAAATATCTTTGCCTCTTTGATAATAGAGAAAATAAACATTTAGTTGTTCACCATTAATTATGGTATCACCATTAGGTTTCTATAAATGTTCTTTTAAAGTTGAGGAAGCTCCTCTCTATTCCTATTTTCCTTGGAGTTTTTATTATGAATCATGTTGAATTTTTTCAAACAGTCTTTCTGCATCAATTCATATGATTCTAGAATTTTAATTCATTACCTTGTTGATATTGTGGTTTATATTAACTGATTTTCAAATATTGAATGATTATTCCATCTCTGGAATAAGCTTCACTTGGTGTTGGTACATAATTATTTCTATATACTGCTGAATTCTGTTTAGCAATTTTTTATTAAGATTTTTACATCTATATTATTGAAATATGATAGCCTATAGTTCTTTATTTTTTTTTTTAATCCTGCCTTTTTCTGGTTTGGGTGTCAGGTAAATGAGATGGGGAGTATTCCCTCCACTTCTATCTTCTGGTAGAAATTGTGTAGACTTGGTGTTAATTCTTTATTAAATATGTAATTAAATTCTCTAGTAAAATCATTTGGGCCTTGAGATTTCTTTTTTGTGATATTTTTTTATTCTGAAGTCTAACTTATCTGACATTAATATAGTCACTCTTGCTTTTCTTTGATTGCCTGCATGGTATATCTTTTTCTATCTTTTTACTTACAACCTATGTATATAATTATATTTGAATTGAGCTTCTTGTGAACAATTAATTTTTTTCTTTCTTTCCCTTTCTTTCTTTCTTTCCTTCTTTCTTTGTTTTTTTTTTCTTTTTTACTCTGACAATCTGTGTCTTTTTGCTTTGTTTTGTTTTTGTTTTTGTTTTTTGTTTTTTTTGTGGTATGTGGGCCTCTCACTGTCTCCGGTTGCAGAGCACAGGCTCTGGACACGCAGGCTCAGTGGCCATGGCTCACGGGTCCAGCCGCTCCGCATCCCGGACCAGGGCATGAATCCGTGTCCCCTTCATCGGCAGGCGGACTCTCAACCACTGCACCACCAAGGAAGCCCCAATCTCTGTCTTTTAATTGGTGTGTTTTGACTATTTACATACAATGTAATTATTAGTATGGTAGGGAATGAGTCTGTCATTTAATTTTTGTTGTTGTTTTCTTCTTATTCTCTCTTTCTCCCTCTCCTGTTTCTGCCCTTGCTGGGGATTATTGGAAATTTTTATAATTTCATATTGATTTATTGATAATGTTTCAGAGTGATATCTTTTACAGAATTTTTTAGTGGTTGCTTTAGTATTTATTATACATACATAATCTATAGCATTCTATTCATTCTATTGATGGTAAAGATTTTACGCATTCATGTGGAATATAGAAATCTTATCTCTCTTTCTCCTCTTTTTATAATATAATTTGTATACACATTTTCTCTCTGTATGTGGAGAACCACATTAAACAATATTAAAATGTTTTCTTCAATAATCAAGCATAATTTACAAAACATAAGAATAGAAGTAAAATCTATTTATTTATTAAGAACTGTTCTCTTTCCCTTATCTTTTCTTCCTTTCTGATGTCCATGATTCTTTCTTTTGTCATTTACTTTTTTTAGGGAATGTACTTTAGCTGTCCTTTTAGGATATATCTATCAACAAATTCTCTCAGTTTTCATTCACCTGAAAATGTATTGATTTGCCCTTTCTTACTCAAGAATATTTTCACTCAATATCAAATTCTGGGTTGGCAGTTCTTTCAGCACTTAAGATATACACCATTTTATTCCAGTCTACATAGTTTCTGTTGAAATATCTGTCATTCAAATTGTTTTTCTCTTACAGGTAATGTATTGGTTCTTTTGGACTGCTTTCAAGATTTTATCTTTGTTTCTAATTTTCACAGATTGAACTCTTATGTGTCTTGACATGAATTTTTTAAGGTATCTAACTTGGGGTTCACTTAGCTTCCTGTATCTATAGTTTTATGTCTTTGCTAAATTGGGCAAATTTTCATTATTAAATGTTTGATTTTTTTTTGATTATACTTCTCCCTCTGAGACTCCAATGACATAAATGTTAAATATTTGTTATAGTGTATTTCAAAACATCTCTGAAACTCCTCAATTTTTCTCAGTCTACTTCTCCCTTTTGTTAAGGTTGTTTAATTTCTATTGTTCTGTCTTCAATTTCACTAATATTTTCTTCTGTCCTCCACATTCCACTGTTCAGACATTCATGGAGTTTTGTGTTTTTGTTTTGTTTTGGTTTTGGTTTTTGTATTCCTTAATTCTAAACTGTCTGTGTCTTCTTTGTATCTCCTATTGATTTGCTGAAGCTTTTAATTCTTTAGCATTTGTTTTAAATATGCCTGTAATTGCTCACTGAAACATTTTTATAATGTTGCTTTAAATCCTTGTCAGATAAGTCTAACATCTGTGTCACCTTGGTGTTATTTTCTGTTGATTTTCTTTTCTCATTCAAGTTGAGAACTACATTGTTCTTTGTATGATGAATGACTTTTAACTAAAATCTAGGCATTTGTGGTATTATGTTAAGAAACTCTGGATCTTAATTAAATTTTGTCCATTAGCTGCACATTCCGACACTGTTGTTGCAGAAGGAGGTGCTGCCCAGTTGTCGCCATACGGGAGAAAGATTCCAGGTTCTCCCCATTGACTTTCATTGACATTGGGAGAGGGAAGAAATCCTTGTTACTGCTTGATGAGAGTGGGATTTAGGCTCCCTGCTAAGCCTCTGCTAATAACTCCCTGACTAGGATGGGAAAGGACACCGTGTTGTTGCTCCTCACTTTGCTTCCACCAACATTGAAAGGAGAGTGTGTTCCTACCACTAAGCAGCTGTGAAACTCCTGACATTTCAGTAGGCTTTGCCTGAAGTAACCCCAGTGGAGTGAGGGGAGAAGGGTCATCTTATTACCACTAGGTAGGGGTTGAATCTAAGCTCCCCACATGGTCTCCACTGGCATGTCAGGGTGGGGATTCTTGTTAAGCTGAGTTTGGAATGAAGTCTTCTATCCTCACTCACCTTTCTTTGTTACTTCCTCATTGCTGGAGTACTGAGGTACCTCTATACAGCCTGATGAGTACAGAAATCTAGAGTCTCTACCCAACTTTTGTTTGGCAGCTTTCTGATTTCCTGGATTTTCCAATATCCTGAGTGGGGACTCACCATTATGTCATTCCTACAACAAGTTTCCAACAGGTTTTTCACCTTCTCTCTATTTTTAACAGGTTTTTCACCTTCTATCCATTTTTAAGAATCTCCTTATGTTTGTTTCATTTATAATATTCAGGGTTTTTAGCTCTATTTCATGAAAGTAAGAGGGATATTTTCTTATTCCTATGTCCTAAAGTGGACATATTTGTTCACTTTATTTTTCCATAACTAGGATTTATAAGAATATTTTTCTGGAAAATATTTTTACTCATGAGAACTATGACTTTTTACTGAGAGTAGAAATAATATTTTTACCTCAACAATATGAATTATATACTTATTAGTGTGCAAGGAGGCTGGAAGCAAGATTTGAATATAAGTCAAAAAAGGAGAGTCCTAAATAACTGAGAGGTAAAAAAGTAAAAACAAAACAAAACAAAACAAAATGACACTTAAGAAAATATTGAGTGTCAATTTGGTGTAACTAAAAATATATAATCGGTTCAACAGAAAAAGGAAAAAATCACAGTTGGGCATCAGATTAAAATTTTAGGATCACAACCAAAAATCAGTACAATAAACTTAGTTAAAAACAAATAAAAGGTAATTGTCCTTTGTAATTTTTGATTACTAGTACTTGTTTTATGGATGTCAATAATCTGTCCTACCAATCCCACCCATTTTCCTCCTAGACACAAACTATTCATGGATAATTTGCTTATATCTATTCTCTATTCAGAGACTATTTTCTAACAGCCTATGCAATGTAGGAAGTAAAATGAATTATTCTATTTCTTGGGCACAGTTCTATAGAAAAAGAGATAAGATATGATTCAAACTGGTTGTCTTTTTTGACACTTTGGGATTATAATTAAAAAAAAAATACTGCACGGTCTGTTGAGCTTTTGATCTGAGAGGCTGTGTAAAGCAGAGATAACTGAAGCAAAGCACACCTCAAATCCAAATAGTGAATCAGTCTCTCTGAATAAAGTTCAAGACTTGTGTGGCCCTGGAACCATTGGGAAAATAATATGGCTCCTGACTTACCAGCTTCTACAGCAAATCTTTAGAAGCCACATTTTAATTTTTGCCTGTGGGTTTTATAACATATCTCTCTTGTTTATGTAAATTAGGTTTTAAAAATATTAATGAGACTCTGTCATTTAGGTAAATGTTATTCTCTAAGTTCTCAAAATTTAATACAGAACATGTTTTTTTCACATATTATCACTTGACTTTTATTCTAAGATTTAAACTGTAATTGATAACCTTTACTTTGAAAGCTTATACATTAAAAAAGAGTAGAGCATAAAGAAAGGAGAGGGATAAGAAGGGTGGGAGGGAGATACAAGAAGGAGGGGATATGGGGATATATGTATATGTATAGCTGATTCACTTTGTTATACAGCAGCAACTAACACAACAATCTAAAGCAATTATACTCCAGTAAAGATGATAAAAACAAAACAAAACAGAACAAAAACTATAGTCCAGGATTGCAAGCAAAAAAAAAAAAAGAAAGAAAGAAAGAAAGAAAAAGGAATGGGAGAAATCCAAGGCTTGTTTTGAAATTTATCAGCATATAAAGTGACTCATTTAAAAAAAAAAACTATATATATTATGAGTGATAAAATACACAGTGGAGAGCACTTTCCAGAAAAATCTAATCAACTCAGAAAAAAGGAAAATACAACAAGGCAGGATAAATAATAATTTGTATATAAATATCTGTTCAGTACAAGGTGAGATATTATAAGTCAAATTAATTAAGAATGATTACCAAATACAATGAATGTAATAAATAATTTGGGAGATAAGAGTTGGAGAACTACATTAGTCTCAGAGCACTTCATGGATGATTAAGTCAGGCTGGGGGGAAAATGGAGGAAAAAATTTACACTCATTTTCAAGTGAGAGTATTAAAATTAATATTTCTAAATTTGAAATACCAAAAGTATAGATGTACAATAACTATAAAGAATTAGAGGATTATGGAATCTAGAAAGGAGAACTGTCACCCAGGGAACTCATTTTAACAAGGGAAAATTTCTATTTTTGAAAAATAAATAAATAGATAATGCCATTAGTCATGTAGTAAGGCATACTAGTAGAAGAAAAGTCTGGTTCTGAGTAGGTCATCAGAGGACACTAGTCAGTAATATAGTGCAGTTGTTTGATGATACAATTGTAAAAATATGGTACTGATCAAGAATGCTTGCTCAGTGTTATATAACTGATGCAGTGTGAGCTCATAATTGTTACTGTATTTCCACTTGCTGGTCTTTTGGTTTGACTCTCATGCCATCCCCACACTTTTGTGGTACTCTTTTGGACACAGGGGGAATTTTTGCTTAGAAAAGGAAAGTAGCTAGCTCTTATGGAAACATGCCACAACTTTGATTACCTTACTATTGTATTCTTTCTTATGAAAAGCAGAAAAAAAGCACTCCATTCTACAAAAATATTTGGAATGGTGTTTTGTTTTATTATGACATCATTCTATACTTATAAAAAGATGAAACAGTCATCACTATGGAAGAAAAAATAGGGTGTAGTTATTCCATTTATTTATCAAGTTACACCAATCCAAATATGGTTATTTTTTCTAATCACCATTTTTTTATTGATAAAGACTTGTATCTGAAAAATGTGAAGTAAAATTTTACATTCATCATTCTGCAAAATGGATGTTTCTACTCATTAAGCCCTTATGCCTATATTTTGGATGCATTAGACCAGGATTTTAAAAATTGTCCAAAAATATTTCAATATGAGGAGATAAATCGCTTGACAAAAATATTTATATTAACTGTCCATGCTTCCACATTTATGTAGATGTACTCCCCTTCAAAAAGAGAATACTGATGAAAAATTATTCCCTTGAAGTTGACATTTCAGAGCTAGGATCTAGAATTATAATTCTTAAACTAGAATGCTCTAACATAGGAGAATGAATCTAATGTTGTTATTGGAATAAACTGATTTATCCATCTTGTAAGGGGTAAAAGTAAAACCGAAAACATTATAAAATTCTATATTGTGATATATTGGACTCTAGAAAAGAGAATTCAATTTCCAAAAAAGAAGATAAAAATTAGTACTTTTTGGAAAGATTTTATATCCATCATGCTAAATCCATATGACCTCATCAGACATCATCATGCTGGACAATATGCAGTTGAAATAATGTCATTCTTTAAACGTACCTTGCTTTTAAATTCTTTTGAAAATCAAAATGTTTACAGATACTCTATGAATTATTACATGTAACTATTTTATAAAATTCAAACCAAGACACTTCCACAGAAAATATAGAAATACAAATTGAGTGCAGACTCAAATGAACTCAGAAAGTTAATAAAAGAGCTGTTTACTATAAGGTCACTACTATACCAATATCTTAATTTCTATAAATTTCTATTTACATTGTCCCAGATACAGGCAAAAAAAGTTGAGTTTTGTAACACATCAACTCTCACTTGATGATGGATGGTAGCAAGGAAAATATATCTGGAATCTTGAGGAGAGAAAGAGAAAGTCTTCAGAAACATCAAAAATTCTTTAAGAGTGGCAAAGGATAAATCGTTGCTGGAGAGTTTTAATAATAAAGCATTTTGTAATAAAAGGTCTATGTATTTAGTTTGGCTAACAATGTGAAAGTCATTCTAAATTTCTTCTTTTCTCTTACCCCGTTATGTACCATGCTCTTGTTCCATGTAATTTTTACTCACTATAAAAAACCCTTTCCAATGCTGATTCATCACCTCTCACTTGAGCTACAGTGATAGCTCCCCAACTACTATCCTTGATTTCAATTTATCTCCTCCAGCACTCTCACTTCATTTCCACCTTCAATCCACTGTCGACAACCTCCAAGTATTTTTCCAAAGTATATCTTCAGCCACCTAGTTTTATCTCCAATGAATTTCAAAGACACTCAACAACCTGTAAAAGCTTGAACACATAGATGCTGTAATGAAAAACTTGAATTGACAAAATACTATTGAAAAGAAAAGAAAATGTATACAACTAATGCATCAGAGTCTCAGAGAAATTGGTAAAATTTAGAGCAAAGGTGTAATCTTATGATAAATTTAGGAGATACTGTGATGTAAATACATTTGGATATACTTTAACATACATTATTGAACACTTTACTTAAGTACATAGAATACAGGGATTAATAAGGATCCTTTTTTCCCTGAATTGTTTCACATTTAGCAGGGAGACAAAATTCATTTTGATAGGCATTTGATAGAATATGAGGTCAGAAGATGCACAGAATGACAGCTCAATTCAACATAGGGCGGTCAATAAAACTATTGCCCTTTACAGGCATGAGCTTGTGAAGTGACATTTTGGATTCAACCTCAAAGATGAAAATTATGTCTGGGTGTTGCATCAAAAGACCACATTCAGCTGTTACATAAAGGCATGCTCTACCTGTTTATTTCAAGATTCTTAACATTTAAAAGGTAATCATGGTTTCTAAATTATTTAAACTTTCTTTAAAAATATATATTTTAAATAATATATATGTCAATTATATACAATGCATGATTACACAAGTATATATTATGTAAACATTTATAAAATATACAATTATCCAAATATAATTTTTGAATGATTATAACATATCTCACATTTTAATTCTTCTAACCCATCAACTTCTCTAAAGCAACTTTTCACTTCTCTATCAAGCCAGTAATAGTGGTACATCAATGAATTGAGATAACAGGAAGCTATTAAACAGAATCTTTTGATAGGCAGGGTAATAAAGAAAAGAGCATGGTTTTTTGAATCTTTGGAGGCAGAGATACTTGTAACTGAGCCTAATTCTGATGATCATTATACAAATACTTGCTTCTAGTTTTTATCGTCTCAATTTTGTGCTTTCATTTATTTTTGAAATGCAAGACTAATATTTACCAAATGGATGCTTTTGATTTAAATGAACTTGCACAAATAAAATGCGACACCAAGTTCTTTCACAGAGTTGCAACACTAAACATGTATTAGCCATCCACCACCTGCAACCATTCCTAAGAATATTTGTTTAAGAAAACTGAAGACTCTGTTTTAATAATTTGAAGAATACTGGACACCAATGTTGATAGTATAGTTTGGATTTCATTCAAATGTAACAAATCAGTGTATGCCATATATTTAGGTATGCTATTTCCTCCGTTACATATTTAGCATTATCATTATTCCATAGCATTTTTTCTCAGATGTGTTTGTGTTGTTCTTGGGATACAGGGAGTACAGTGGTTAACTAAAAGTTTCTTGAGTCAAACAGCCTATCTTGGATCCTGGCTCTACCTCCTGGTATTGGAAAAGTAACTTAACCTCTTTGCTCTGAAGTTTTCTCAAGTGTCAGAGACATATAGAATGTTCCAACCTACTTCAGTAGGTTGATGCAATGATTAAATATGATGGTATGTATAAAGTGCTTACCACAATATCTGGCATAAATAAAGAGCTCAATAAATATCACCTGCTCCTGCTCTTGTTGTTTCTATTGCTGTTGTTTCAAAGGATCATTCTCCTCCATTGATCCACATCAAGATATCCCGACATGAGTATCTACCCCAACCCCTCTCACTTTGACCAGGAAAAAAACCTGGTGTGTGTTGATCTAGGTGCACACCATTGGAGATATATATATATATATATATATATATATATATATATATATATGTTTGGATTCAGTGGAGATTGTAAGGAGAGCTGTGCCAGTGCCACACATACCTCAAAGCCACTCTTTGCAGAGCTGAACTGTAAGGCTGAACTCTGCGGAAGAAGCGTTCTCTCCCACAGGAAAAAGAGAGTAGTGAGTAAGTACCCAGCTACCCGCGTTGTACAAGGACCTAGCTGGAGAAACCCATTTCTCTCCATCATCATCCAGAGTACTGAGACAGAACCTCCATGTCTTGGGGGAAGGAGGAGATAGGAAAAGAGGCAGATAAGAATATCAAAGGGCATTAAAGGCAGAAAGTTTCTGCTGCCTACATCCAGGACTTCAGCAGGAAGTCTTGTCATTCTGGGAGTACCCCAGCCAAGGATCCACCCACTAAGTACTTGGGCACCCTGAGTGCAAAACCCACACCTGCCCCTACTCTGCAGTGGTTCCTTGTGTGCACTCTCAAGTGCAGCAGAGAGATCAAGTCTGATAAATGGAATGCTAGCAGACAAACACCACAATCTGTGGACTGAAAGTAGAACAAGCAGAAGAGTGGTATGAGAAGTGGAGGAATTGGGGAGATATTGTTTAAGAGTAAAGATATGGGGCTTCCCTGGTGGTGCAGTGGTTGAGAGTTCACCTGCCGATGCAGGGGACACGGGTTCGTGCCCCAGTCCGGGAGGATCCCACATGCCACGGAGCTGCTGGGCCCGTGAGCCTGTGCTCTGCAACGGGAGAGGCCACGGTGGTGAGAGGGCCGCATATCGCAAAAAAAAAAAAAAAAAAGAGTAAAGATATGCAGCTACTAAATATATAAGTCCTGGAGAGCTAATGTACAGCATAGTGATTATGAACAATCATACTGTTTATATACAAATAATTGCTGAGAGAGTAAATCTTAATTGCCATGATCACAAAAAATAAATGATAATGATGTGACATTATAGAGATGTTAGCTAATGCTACAGTTGTATTCATATTGCAATGTACAAATGTATCAAATCAACACTTTTGGTAAACCCTAAACTCACACAGTTATATGTCAATTATCTCAACGATAATATAAATAAATACATACATACATACATAAAATTATACAATTTCTCTGAACAAAACCCCTAGTGGTTTACCATCCCATTCCAAATAAAAATTAAATTTCTTACAAAGTGTCTAGTCCCAGGTATATCTCATGTTCTCTATCTTGATACTCTAATACTCAAACACTAACTCTTCTGCAGAAAAACTGGTCTCCATATTTTCCCTGAAATATATAAGGTGTTTCCCCATCTTAAGAATAAAAGCATAGAGTAAGTGATGCACGTCAAAAGCGTTACAGTTGAGGGCTTCCCTAGTGGCGCAGTGGTTGAGAGTCCACCTGCCGATGCAGGGGACACGGGTTCGTGCCCCGGGCCGGGAAGATCCCACATGCCGCGGAGCGGCTGGGCCCGTGAGCCATGGCCACTGAGCCTGCGTGTCCGGAGCCTGTGCTCCGCAATGGGAGAGGCCACGACAGTGAGAGGCCCGCGTACCGAAAAAAAAAAAAATGCATTACAGGTGGAAAGAGCAGAAAGAATAAAAATCCTAATATTAGGAAAGGGTCACTAACAAAGCTTCCTTGAGTCATGTGGAGCTTATGCAACAAATTGGAAAATTGAGGATCTCCAAATGAATGGCTGATTTTCTCCATGAGACATTTGTTGAGTCCCATAGAAATTACTTGCAATCTGGGAAGGTAGCAAGCTACAATAAAAGCTTCTAAAACATAGAGTTAAAAAACTCATTTCTGTAATGAAAACTATAATCGAGCACAAGAGCAAAACAAACAAATCATGAATGTAGTACGGATACAGGCTACAACATAAATGAATTTTGAATACATAAGGCTAAGTAGAGGATTTAGTCACAAAAGACCACTTATAGTATGAATTTAAATATATGAACTATCTATAATGGGCAAATCTACAGAGATAGAAAGTAGATTCGTGGCTGCTTGTGGCTGGGGGGAAAGGAGGTTTGGGATCAGGATTTCTTATGAGGGTAAAGAAAAAGTTATAAAATTGATTGCAGTGAAGGATGCACAATTCTGAGAATATATAAAAATCCACTGAATTGTACATTTTAACTGTGTGAATTATATCCTGTGAGCCGTTAACTGTATGTATCCTGTATGCCTCAAACTGATCTAGGTTATTTTTTTTTAAACACCTTTATTGAAGTATAATTGCTTCACAATGTTGTATTAGCTTCTGCTGTATAACAAACTGTATCAGCTATATGTATTCATATATCCTTATATCCCCTCCCTCTTGCATCTCCCTCCCACACTCCCTATCTCACCATTCTAGGTGGTCACAAAGCACCAAGCTGATCTCCTGGTGCTATGCAACTGCTTCTGACTAGCTTTTTTACATTTGGTAGTGTATATATGTCAGTGCTACTATCACACTTTACCCCAGCTTAACCTTCCCCCTCCCTGTGTCCTCAAGTCCATTCTCTATGTCTGTATCTTTATTCCTCTTCTGCCCCTAGGTTCATTAGAAACTTTTTTTTTTTTTAGATTCTATATATATGTGTTAGCATATAGTATTTGTTTTTCCCCTTTTGACTTACTGCACTCTGTATGACAGACACCAGGTCCATCCACCTCACTATAAATAGCTCAATTTCATTTATTTTATGGCTAATTTTCCCTTGTATATATGTGCCACATCCTCTTTATCCATTCATCAGTCCATCCATCTGTTGATGGAAACTTAGGTTGCTTTCATGACCTGTCTACAGTAAATAGTGCTGCAATGAGCAATGCAGTATATGTCTCTTTTTGAATTATTGTTTTCTCAAGGTATATGTCCAGGAGTGGGATTGCTGGGTCATATGGTTGTTCTATTTTAGGGAATCTCCATGCTGTTCTCCATAGTAGCTGTATCAATTTACATCTGCACCAACAATGCAAGAGGGTTCCCTTTCCTACACACCCTCTCTAGCATTTATTGTTTGTAGATTTTTGATGAAGGCCGTTCTGACTGGTGTGAGGGAATACCTTACGGTAGTTTTAATTTGCATTTCTCTAATGATTAGTGATGTTGAGTATCCTTTCATGTGTTTGTTGACAATCTCTATATCTTCTTTGGAGAAATGTCTGTTTAGGTCTTCTGCCTATTTTTGGATTGGGTTGTTTGTTTTTTTGATATTGAGCTGCATGAGCTGCTTGTATACTTTGGAGATTAGTCCTTTGTCAGTTACTTTGCTTGCAAATATATTTTCCCATTGTGAGGACTTTCTTTTCATCTTGTTTATGGTATCCTTTGCTATGAAAAGGCTTTTAAGTTTCATTAGGTCCCATTTGCTAATTTTTGTTTTTATTTCAATTTCTCTAGGAGGTGGGTCACAAAGGATCTTGCTGTGATTTTTGTCATAGAGTGTTTTGCCTATGTTTTACTCTAAGAGTTTTGTAGTGTCTGTCCTTACATTTGGGTCTTTAATCCATTTTAATTTTATTTTTGTGTATGGTAGTAGGGAGTGTTCTAATTTCATTCTTCTCCATGTAGCTGTCCAGTTTTCCAGGCACCACTTATTGAAGAAGCTGTCTATTCTCCATTGTATATCCTTGCCTCGTCTATCAAAGGTAAGGTGACCATATGTGCATGGATTTATCTCTGGGCTTTCTAACCTTTTCCATTCATCTATATTTCTGGTTTTGTGCCAGTACCATACTGTCTTGTTTACTGTAGCTTTGTAGTATAGTCTGAATTCAGGGAGCCTGTTTCCTCCACTCCGTTTTTCTTTCTGAAGATTGCTTTGGTTATTTGGTGTCTTTTGTTTTTCCATATACATTGTAAATTTCTTTTCTACTTCTGTGAAAGGGATTGATAGGGATTGCATTGAATCTGTAGATTGCTTTAGATAGTATACTCATTTTCACAATGTTGATTCTTCCAATCCATGAACGTGGTATATCTCTCCATCTGTTTTATCATCTTTAATTTCTTACATAAGTGTTTTATAGTTTTCTGCCTACATGTCTTTTGTCTCCTTAGGTAGGTTTATTCCTAGGCATTTTATCTTTATGTTGCAATGGTAAATGGCAGTGTTTCTTTAATTTCTCTTTCAGAATTTTGTCATTAGTGTATAGGAATGCAAGAGATTTCTGTACATTAACTTTGTATCCTGCTACTTTACTAAATTCATTGCTTCATTAGCTCTAACAGTTTTCTTGTATTATCTTTAGGATTCTCTATGTATCGTATCATGTCATCTGTAAAGAGTGACAGTTTTACTTCTTCTTTCCCAATTTGGATTCCTTTTATTTCTTTTTCTTTGCTGATTGACATGGCTAAAACTTCCAAAACTATGTTGAATAATAGTGAGACTGGGCACCCTTGTCTTGTTCCTGATCTTAGAGGAAATGGTCTCAGTTTTTCACAAATGAGAATTTTATTGGCTGTGGGTTTGTCATATATGACCTTTATTATGTTGAGGTAGATTCCCTCTATGCCTACTTAGTGGAGAGTTTTTATCATAAATCCATGTTGAATTTTGTTGAAAACTTTTTCTGCACCTATTGAGATTATCATATGGTTTTTGTCATCCAATTTGTTAATATGGTGTATCACATTGTTTGATTTGTGTATACTGAAGAATCCTTGCATTCCTGGGATAAACCCCACTTCGTCATGGTGTATGATCCTTTTAATGTGCTGTTGGATTCTGTTTGCTAGTATTTCGTTAAGGATTTTTGCATTTATGTTCATTAGTGATATTGACCTGTAGTTTTCTCTCTTTATGACATCTTGTCTGGTTTTGGTATCAGTGTGATGGTGGCCTTGTAGAATGAGTTTGGGAGTATTTCTCCCTCTGATATATTTTGGAAGAGTTTAAGAAGGATAGGTGTTAGCTCTTCTCTAAATGTTTGATTGAATTTGCCTGGGAAGCCATCTGGTCCTGGGCTTTTGTTTCTTGGAAGATTATTAATCACAGTTTCAATTTCAGTGCTTGTGATTGGTCTGATTATATTTTCTCTTTCTTCCTGGTTCCGTCTCAGAAGGATATGCTTTTCTAAGAATTTTTCCATTTCTTCCAGGTTGTCCATTTTTTTGACATATAATTACTTGTAGTAATCTCTCATGATCCTTTGTATTTCTGCAGTGTCAGTTGTTACTTCTCTTTGTCATTTCTAATTCTGTTGATTTGAGTCTCCTCCATTTTTTCTTCATGAGTCTGGCTAATGGTTTATCAATTTTATTTACCTTCTCAAGAACCAGCTTTTAGTTTATTGATCTTTGCTATCATTTTCTTCCTTTCTTTTTCATTTATTTCTGATCTGATCTTTCTGATTTCTTTCCTTCTGCTAACTTTGGGTTTTGTTTGTTCTTTCTCTAATTGCTTTAGGTGTAAGTTAAGGTTGTTTATTTGAGATGTTTCTTGTTTCTTGAGGTAGGATTGTATTGCTATAAATTTCCTTCTTAGAACTGCTTTTGCTGCATCCCATAGGTTTTGGGCCATAGTGTTTTCATTTTCATTTGTTTCTAGGTATTTTTTTGATTTCGTCTTTCATTTATTCAGTTATTTAGCTGTGTATTGTTTTGTCTCCTTGTGTTGGTATTTTTTACATTTTTTCCCTGTAATTGATATCTAGTCTCATAACATTGTGATTGGAAAAGATACTTGATAAGTTTTCACTTTTCTTAAATTACCAGGGCTTGATTCATGACCCAAGATATGATCTATCCTGGAGACTGTTCCAGCAGCATTTCAGAAAAAAGTGTATTCTGTTGTTTTTGGTTGAAATGTCCTATAAATATCAATTAATCCATGTTGTTTAATGTATCATTTAAAGCTGTGTTTCCTTATTTATTTTCATTTTGGATGATCTTTCCATTGGTGTTAAAGTCCCCTACTAATATTGTGTTACTGTTGATTTCCCCTTTTATGGCTGTTAGATTTGTCTGATGTATTGAGGTGCTCCTATGTTGGGTGCATAAATATTTACAATTGTTATATCTTCTTTTTGGATTGATCCCTTGGTCATTATGTAGTGTTCTTCTTTGTCTCTTGTATTAGTCTTTATTTTAAAGTCTATTTTTCCTGATATGAGAATTGCTACTCCAACTTTCATCTGATTTCCATTTGTGTGGAATATCTTTTTCCATCCCCTCACTTTCAGTCTGTATGTGCCCCTATGTCTGAAGTGGGTCTCTTGTAGACAGCATATATACAGGTCTTGTTTTTTATCCATTCAGCCATTCTAAATCTTTTAGTTGAAGTATTTAATCCATTTACATTTAAGGAAATTATTGATATTATGCCCCTATTACCATTTTCTTAATTGTTTTGTGTTTGTTATTGTAGGTCTTTTCCTTCTTTTGTGTTTCCTTCCTAGAGAAGTTTTTTTAGCATTTGTTGTAAAGCTGGTTTGGTCGTGCTGAATTCTCTTAATTTTTGCTCGTCTGTAAAGGTTTTAATTTCTCCATCGAGTATGAATGAGATCCTTGCTGCATAGAGTAATGTTCGTTGTAGGTTTTTCCCCTTTCCTCACTTTAAATATGTCCTGCCACTTCCTTCTGGCTTACAGAGTTTCTGATGAAAATTCAATTGTTAGGCTTATGGGGGTTCCCTTTTATGTTATTTGTTGCTTTTCCCTTTTTGCTTTTATTATTTTTTTCTTTGTATTTAATTTTTGATAGTTTAATTACTATGTGTCTTGGCATGTTCTCCTTGCCTTTATCCTGTATGGGACACTCTGTGTTTCCTGGACGTGACTATTTCCTTTCCCATGTTAGGGAAGTTTGCCTGTATAATCTCATCAAATATTTTCTCAGACCATTTCTTTTTCTCTACTTCTTCTGGGACCCTTATTATTCTAATGTTGGTGCATTTAGTGTTGTCCCAGAGGGCTCTAGGATTCTCCTCAATTCTTTTCATTCTTTTTCCTTTATTCTGCTCTGTGGCAGTTATTTCCACTCTTTTATCTTCCAGGTCACTTCTCCATTCTTCTGCCTCCATTATTCTGCTACTGATTTCTTGTAGGGAATTTTAAATTTCATTTATTGTGTTGTTCTTCATTGTTTGTTTGCTCTTTAGTTCTTCTAGGTCCTTGTTAAACGTTTCTTGTATTTTCCCCATTGTATTTCCAAGATTTTGGGTCACGTTTACTATCATTACTCTGAATTCTTTTTCAAGTAGACTGCCTAATTCCTCTTCATTTGTTTGGTATGGTAGGTTTCTACCTTACTCCTTCAGCTGCTTCATATTTCTCTGTCTTCTCATTTTGCTTAACTTACTGTGTTTGGGTTCTCCTTTTTGCAGGCTACAGGTTTGTAGTTCCCATTGTTTTTGGTGTCTGCCTCCAGTGGGTGAGGTTGGCTCAGTGGCTTGTGTAGGCTTCCTGGTGCAGGGAAAATATGCATTTTTTCTGGTGGTTGGAGAAGGTCTTATCTTTCTGGTGGGAAGGACCATGTCCGGTGGTGTGTTTTGGGGTGTCTGTGTACTTAGTATGACTTTAGGCAGCCTCTCTTATAATGGGTGCATTTGTGTTACTGTCTTGCCAGTTGTTTGGCATGGGGTGACCAGCCCTGGAGCTTGCTGGACGTTGGGTGGAGCTGGTTCTTAGCACTGAGACAAAGATCTCTTGCAGATCTCTCACCAATTGATATTACATGGGTTGGGAGGTCTCTGGTTGTCCAATGTCCTGAGCTTTACTCTTCCACCTCAGAGGCTCAGGCCTGACACCAGGCTGCAACACCAAGACCCTCTCAGCCCCATGGCTGAGAAGAAAATGGAGAAAAAAATAAAGAAAAAAAAATGAAAAAATAATAAAATTGAGAAATTAAAAAAATAAATTAAAATAAAAACCAAAATTAATATAAAAGAGAGCAACCAAACCAACAAGCAAGTCCACTGACGATAACAAGCACTAAAAACTAAACTAAGATAAACATAAAAATCAGAAACTAATAAATTTTAGCCTGCAAATCCTATGTCTATATTTGCTCCCAAAGTCCAATACCTCAATTTGGGACAATTGTTGTCTCTTCAGGTATTCCATAGATGCAGGGTAAATTGGATTGATTGTGGGATTTAATCCACTGCTCCTGAGGCTGCAGGGAGAAATTTCCCTTTCTCTTCTTTGTTTGAACAGCTCCTGGATTCAGCTTTGTTTCTGGCCCCACCTCTGAGTGTAGGTTGCCCTCAGGCATCTGTTCCCCTCCCAGACAGGAGGGGGTTAAAGCCGTGGCTGATTAGGGCACTCTTGCTCACTGAGGCTCATGAGGAGGGAGGGGTTTTGTAGTCATAACTGGAAGTCCAGTGAGACTGCATTGACAGAGGCCAACATGATGTTGCAACAACTGGAGGCATGCCATGTTTTCTCCCAGGGATTTTGTCCCTGGATCACAGAACCCTGGCAGTGGTGGGTGGCACAGGCTCCCTGGGAAGTTGTGGATAGTGACCTGCCCTTGCACACAGGTTCTGTTCTAGGTTATTGAGAAATATTAACTGTTTTAAACCTTATTACAACACTATGACGTGCATATTGTTTATTATCCCTCTATATAAAAAAGTAAACAGATGCAAAAACGTTTGCTCCTTGGCTGCACCCTAGGAAGTGATGAAATCTGTAGATGAAAACATGTGGTCAATGTAGTGTATCCATGCTCTTCATTTTTACAGTATACTATATTTGTCAGATGGTAATTTAATGTATTCATTTATATAATAGCAGGATCCATTTGGATATTCAACATCATGTGGAAAAATAGTAATTGTTTTTTTTTTTTTTTTTTCCCCACAGGGCCAGGAGGATTACATATACTATGTCTTGCTCTGGTCACATCAGAAACCCAAAGGAGCTGTAACTTGGAGCAGAAAACATGCTCTCCCACCATTGCAAGTTATTCTTTTAATCAGAGTTTACTCTGTGCATCAACGACCTGAAACCACCAGCAAAAAATAGTCATGCCTACAATTGTCATCCTGGGCTGCTGGCACTAAGCAGTGGTTTCTTTCTCTTGACACCTACTGCTTAGCTGCTGGCATGACAAGTTGTTTTCTCACTGAAGCTCCAGTAAAACACTATTGATTTTTTCTGAATGGCTAAAAACGTGTCACTATCTTTTTATCTCACTTGCATTGGCCTGGGACTGTAATTTTCCAACCTAGGCATAACATGGCTAAAAATACCAATCTCTTACCTTTAAAAAGAGTGAAAACTACTAATAATTTTCCTCTTTTATTTGTTTTTAACCCAATGAATCCCAATGAATACAATGAAATAGGTAGTTTTTCTCTCAGGTGAACTTCTTAATGATGAGTTATTCAACTTTATAAAGTCCTTCTCAGCCAAAGAAATATCATTTTCTGGCCAAAGGGGGAAAAATCTTACTGAAATATAAGTCTAAACTTTCAGAAAGTCAGTGGCAGTCACAGTAAACATTTTTGCCTTTGCTTTATTTTTCCTCACTGCATTTTTCGAGCCTGATGGGGTAAGTCCTTCCATTTTACACATATATCTATTTATCTCAAGGTAAGAACAAAATATGAGTTGTCACAGTTGAATATGTTCATTCTATATAAAAATTTGTGATTATCATAGAAGGGATTTGTACATTGTAGTGGAGATGCTAGGAGTGTCTTTCTCCCTGAGAAACTTTCAGAAAGATGTCTTTATAATGAAGCCTGTAGCTCAGTATCTGTTACCCTACATTCTAGCTGAAGACCAGGAGTAGAAGAGAAAAGAAAGGAGAAAAGATAGCCATTGAAATTTATTTCTACCACAATAACTGCCAATACTATTTATTATAACTTTCTATCAAGCACCATCTTAATCACACATATGAATTATCTTGTATACTCCCTACAGAAACACCATGAGATAGATTTTTATTAACTTCATCTTACAGTTGAGAAAACTAATACTCAGAAATTTTAAGGAACTTGCATTTAATTGTACTATATAAAAAAGTTGAACCGAGATCTGAGTCAAAACTTATATCCTTTAAGCACAATGATATAAACCTTATCTGCTCAATTTCTTTATTACTAAATTATGTGGATTGGTCATTTGATGATATTTAAGGTAAGCTTTATTGTTGAATATCCAAAAAAACAATGAAAATGAGAGAACACAACTTAAGGTCAGAGAAGTGTGTGTGCGTGGAGAGGGTGGGGGGTAAAAGAAATGGAAATCAGCAGAGAGAATATGAAATATTTAGATATACCCCATTGTTCCTTAGCAGTAAGTGGTTGTCCATAACATAGAAGCGTTCTACGAAAAACAGGGAAATTGACCCAATGGGACCAAATATTTCCTCAGAATGTTTCTCAATATAGCTCTCTTGACAGAAACTAACATTTTTTATAAGTTATTTATTGTAGTTTATTTTTCAAAAAACAATCCAATTGATGAATTTCTAAAATCTGTCTATATTGGTCCTTGTTAGGGTAAATAGGTCTGATTTTCAAGTAAAGAACTGAATCTTAATCTCAGACTGATCATAACCAGCAAAATCTAATAGAATCTGTTTCTCAGCCTTATCTTGATGGACATCAACTTCTCTACATTTTCAAAAATGCCATCTGTGGTAACAGTGAGTTAGCAAGATCGAGGGAAGCCAAAACCAGAGCATTCAAAACACAAATTTTCCCATATGTTAAATGCCTGTCAGCATTTTCTTCCATCTATTCCCAAGTTTCAAAATCATCTGCATGTCTTAAATATAGTATTTTATTTCTTACATGCCCCTGGACCTTCTTTTTCATAATTGTGAGGTAAGTCATTTAATCACTTACTGTTCAAGTTATAATTCTCAAATATCCCTTAGTAGTCACTAATTCCCAAAAAGGTGTTTTTTACATTTTTATTTTATATTGGAGTATAGTTGATTAACAATATTGTATTAGTTTCAGGTGTACAGCAAAGTGATTAAGCTATACATATACATGTATCTATTCTTTTTCAAATTATTTTTCCATTTAGGTTATTACAAAATATTGAGCAGAGTTCCCTGTGCTATACAATAGGTCCTTGTTAGTTATCTATTTTAAATGTAGTAGTGTGTATATGTCAATCCCAAATACCCAATTTATCCCTCCCTTACTCCACCTTTCACCTTTGGTAGCCATAAGTTTGTTTTCTAAGTCTGCGAGTTTGTTTCTGTTTTCTAAATAGGTTCATTTGTATCATTTTTTTAGAGTTCACATACAAGTGATATATGATATTTGTCTTTCTCTGTCTGACTTACTTCACTTAGCATGATAATCTCCAGGTCCATCCATGTTGCTGCAAAAGGCATTATTTCACTCTTTTTAATGGCTGAGTAATATTCTATTGTATATATGTACCACATCTTTATCCATTTTTCTCTCAATGGACATTTAGGTTGCTTCCATCTCTTGGCTATTGTAAACAGCACTGCAATGAACATTGGGGTGCATGTACCCTTTCAAACCTTGGTTTTCTCCAGATATATGCCCAGGAGTGGGATTGCTGGATCGTATGGTAGCACTAGTTTTAGTTTTTTAAGGAACCTCCTACTGTGCTCCATAGTGGCTGTATCAATTTACATCCCCACCAACAGTGCAAGAGGGTTCCCTTTTCTCCACACCCTCTCCAGCATTTATTCTTTGTTGATTTTTTAATGATGGCCATTCTGAAGGGTGTGAGGTGATAACTCATTGTAGTTTTGACTTGCATTTCTCTAATAACTAGTGATGTTGAGCATCTTTTCATGTGCTTCTTGGCCATCTTTATGTCTTCTTTGGAGAAATGTCTATTTAGGTATTCTTCCCATTTTTTATTGGGCTGTTTGTTTCTTTGATATTAAGCTGCATGAACTGTTTATAGATTTTGGAGATTAATCCCTTGTTGGTCTCATCATTTGCAAATATTTTCTCCCATTCTTTGGGTTGCCTTTTCATTTTGTTTATAGTTTTCTTTGCTGTGCAAAAGTTTTTGAGTTTAATTAGGTACCATTTTTATTTTTGTTTTTATTTGCATTCCTCTAGGAGACAGCTCAAAAAAGATTGCTGTGATTTATGTCAGTGTTCTTCCTATGTTTTCCTCTAATAGTTTTATAATAGTAGGTCTTACATTTAGGTTTTTAAGTCATTTTGAGTTTATTTTTTTGTACTGCATTAGATTACTGTTACAAATTACTGTTGTAATTTCATTCTTTTCCAGGTAGCCGTCCAATTTTCCCAGCACCATTTATTGAAGAGATTGTCTTTCCTCCATTGTATAGTCTTGCCCCCTTTGTTGTAGTTAATTGACCACAGGTATGTGGGTTTATTTCTGGGCTTTCTATCCTGTTCCATTGATCTGTATTTCTTTTATTGTGTTAGTATAGTACTGCTTTGATGACTGTGGCTTTGTAGTATAGTCTGAAGACAGGGCGCCTGATTCCTCCAGTTCCATTATTTTTTTCAAGATTGCTTTGATTATTCAGGGTCTTTTGTGTCTCCATAAAAATTTTAAAATATTTTGTTTTAGTTCTGTGAAAAATGCCATTGGTAATTTGATGAGAATTGCATTGAATCTGTAGATTGCACAATTTTTTCATATTAACACATGAGTTGTACATTAATAGTTTTCTCTATATAGGTAACTTTGAAATGATGGACCATCACCATTACTAATCTAAAACCTGTTACCTACTATTGAAGGGGGAGGAAATTGAAACCATGAGTATCATTTTGTTTGTTTGTTTGTTTTAATTACCCTATTCAGGATGGAAAAAAAGATTTTGTCTATTTGACAAAAATAAATTTGTCAAAAAATTCTGATTTTTATCAGATTAGAAATCAATAAACTTTAGAAGAATGAAATGTGAATTGGCTAACACATATTGTTGGTCTTATTTTTAGTATACTTGGTAATGTTAATATTATATCTTAGAAAATAATATTAAATATATATTTGAAACTAGTGACAAGAAATAGAAAAATATATTCCAACACATTCTCTTATTTTTAATATTTGAAAATCATAATATTTTATTATAAAATTTCTGGTAAAGAACCTGGTAAGTAGATTATAATATGGAACAAGGAAACAGGTAATAAAAGTATTTTAGTCTATTAAATAAGACAAAAAAGAATGAAATAAAAATACTGGTAATAAATAGATTCAGCAAAGGAGTAACGTAGTATAGATAGGCAAGATAACAAGTAATGATAAAAGAATGAGATGACATGAGTTTGTATAATATATGTTGAATGCTTATGAATATCATAACTATAAAATAAAAAGATATGGGATGATGTTTTACTCAAAAAAATTAACCAGTTATTCTCATTAAAAATAGTATCTGATGGGAATTTATAATTCCAGTTAATACTATGTTTTAACAGAGAAGGTATAAGGCAGTTTATAGCAGAGCAGAAAGGGAGAAGAGAGGTACCATATTTTTCCCAATATTTCATTCTCCAGTGTCCAAAGGCACTTAGCAATATTTTTTGATTAGTGGACTTCGCTTGTGGTGCATCATTTTTAATATGATACTTTTCCAAGTTTGCAAGATAATAAAATAAAAAAAGCAACTGCAACAATATCTTTATAAAAAGCAGTAAAAAGAAACTTCAATATGGATTACTCATTATAAAAAATATATGTAGGGGAGACCTTCAATATGACAGAGGAAGATGGGGATCACCTTCCTCTCCACAAACACACCAAAAATACATCTACATGTGGAAAAACTCATACAGAACACCTACTGAATGCTGGCAGAAAACTTCAGACTTCCCCCAAAGCAAGAAACTCCCCACGTACCTGGGTAGGGCAAAAGAAAAAAGAAAAAACAGAGACAAAAGAATAGGGATGGGACCTGCACCTCAGGAGGGAACTGTGAAGGAGAAAAAGTTTCCACATAGTAGGAAGCCCCTTCACTGGTGGAGATGGGGATTGGGAGAGGGGAAACTTCAGAGCCACTTAGGAGGGTGCAGCAGCAGGGGTGCAGAGGGCAAAGCAGATAGATTCCCACACAGAGGATCTGTGCCAACCAGCACTCCCCAGTCTGAGAGGCTTGTCTGCTCACCTGCCTGGCATGGGTGGGGGCTGGGAGCTGAGACTCCGGCTTTGGAGGTCAGATCTCAGGGAGAGGACTGGGGTTGGCTGCGTGAACACAGCCTGAAGGGGGCTAGTGTGCCACAGCTAGATGGGAGGTAGTCTGGGAAACAGCCTGGAACTGCCTAAGGGCAAGAGACCATTGTTCCTGGGTGCGGGAGGAGAGGGGATTCAGAATACCACCTAAACGAACTCCAGAGACTGGCATGAGCCACAGATATCAGCATGAACCCCAGAGACAGGCATGAAACGCTAAGGCTGCTGCTGCAGCCAAGAAGCCTGTATGCAAGCAGAGGTCACTATCCACAACTCCCCTCCTGGGAGCCAGTACAGCCCGCCACTGCCAGTGTCGGCTGTTGCAGGGACAACATCCCTGGGAGAACACACAGCGCACCTCAGGCTGTTGCAACATGTCACTAGACTCTGTCGCTGCAGGCTAGCCCCGCATTCCATACCCCTCCATCCCCCTGGCATGAGTGAGCCACAGGCCCCTAATTGGCTGCTACTTTAACCCCATCCTGTCTGAACAGACGCCCTCAGGTGACTGACATGCAGAGGCAGGGCCAAATCCAAAGCTGAAAGCAAGGAGCTGTGCAAACAAAGAAGAGAAAGGGAAATTTCTCCCAGCAGCCTCAGAAGCAGCAGATTAAATCTCCGCAATCAGCTTGGTGTAGCCTGCATCTGTGGTATACCTGAATAGACTAAGAATCATCCCAAAATTGGGGCAGTGGATTTTGGGAGCAAATGTAGACTTGGGCTTTGCTTTCTGCATCTAATTTGTTTCTGGTATTATGTTTATTGTAGTTTAGTATTTAGAGCTTATTATCATTGGTAGATTTGTTTATTGATTTGGTTGTTCTCTTCCCTTTTAAAAAAATATATATTTTTTTTTCTTTCCTTTATCACGTTTTGTCAGTGTGTATGTGTATGCTTCTTTGTCTGATTTTGTCTCCATGAGTTTGCTTTTACCATTTGTCCTAGGGTTCTCTCTATCCATTTTTGTATTTGTTTTTGTTTTAGTAAAGATTTTAGTGTTTGTTATCATTGGTGGATTTGTTTAATGGTTAGATTGCTCTCATTTTTCTTTCTTTCTTTTTTTGGAATACTTTTTTATTTTCTTACTTGTAATAACATGTATTTTTATTTTATATTTTAATAATATTCTTTATTTTATTTTTTCTTCCTTTTTTTCTACCTTTTTTTATGAGCCATGTGGCTGACAGAGTCTTGGTGTTCCATCCAGGTGTCAGGCCTGAGGCTTTTAGGTGGGAGAGGTGAGTTCAGGATTTGGATGATTAGAGATGTCCCAGCACCACATAATATCAAACAGCGAAAGCTCTCCCAGACATCTCCATCTCAATGGTAAGACCCAGTTCCACTCAACCACCAGCAAGCTACAGTGCTGGACACTCCATGCCAAACAACTAGCAAGACAGGAACACAACTGCACACATTAGCAGAGAGGCTGCCTAAAATCATACTAAGTTCACAGACACCCCAAAACACACCAACGGACAAGGTCCTGCCCACCAGAAAGACAAGATCCAAACTTATGCACCAAAACAAAGGCACCAGTCCCCTCCCTCAGGAAGCCTAAACAACCTACTGACCCTTCCTTACCCACTGGGAATAGACACCAAAAAAAAAACAGGAATTACAGACTTGCAGCCTGTGAAAAGGAGACCTCAAACACAGTAAGTTGTGCAAAATGAGAAGACAGAGAAATACACAGCAGATGAAGGAGCAAAGTAAAAATCCACCAGGTCAAACAAATGAACAGGAAATAGGCAATCTACCTGAAAAAGAATTCAGAGTGATGATAGTAAAGATGATCCAAAATCCAATAGTTGCATAAAGATGAATAAAATGCCTAGGAATAAATTTAACCAACAAGGTGAAAGTCTTGTATTCCAAAAACTATAAGACACTAAGGAAAGAAAGTGAACATGACACAAATAAATTGAAAGAAATACCATGCTCAGAAAAAAAAGAAATACCATGCTCATGGATTGGAAGATAAATATTGTTAAAATGTCTATAATACCCAAGGCAATCTATAGATGCAATTCAATCGCTATCAAAATACCCATGGCATTTTTCACAGAACTAGAACAAATAATCCTGAAATTCATACAGAAACACAAAAGAACTGAAATAACCAAAGCAATCTTGAGAAAGAAGAACAAAGCTGGAGGTATCTTGTTCCCCAATTTTAGTCCATACTACAAAGGTATAGTATTTAACTCAGTATGGTACTGACACAAAAACAAACACAAAGATCAATGGAAAGAAAAGGAATTCCAGGAATAATCCCATGTTTATATGGTCAATTAGTCTACAACACAGAAGGTGAGGATATGCACTGGAGAAAAGACAGCTTTTTAATAAGTCATGTTGTGTAAACTGGATAGCTACACACAAAAGAATCAAACTGGACTACTTTTCACCATATACAAAATAAATGTAAGACTTTTTTTTTTTTGGTACGTGGGTCTCTCACTGTTGTGGCCTCTCCCATTGCAGAGCACAGGCTCCGGACGCGCAGGCTCAGCGGCCATGGCTCACAGGCCCAGCCGCTCCATGGCATGTGGGATCTTCCCAGACCTGGGCATGAATCCGTGTCCCCTGCATCGGCAAGTGGACTCAACCACTGCGCCACCAGGGAAGCCCAATAAATGTAAGACTTTTATGTAAGACTTAAATGTAAGACCTGAAACCTTACAATTACTAGAAGAAAACATAAGCACTAAACTCTTTGACACTGGTCTTAGCAACATTTCTTTTTCTTTTTTTTTTTTTTTGATCTGTCTCTTCAGGCAAGAGAAATAAAAGCAAAAATGTACAACTGGTACTATGTCAAACTAAGAAGTTTTTGCCCAGCAAAGGAAACTCTCAATAAAACAAAAAGGCAATCTTTTAAATGGGAGAAAGTATTTGAAAATGATATATGATAAGGGTTAATATCCAAATTATAGTAAAGAAATGACACAACTAAATATCAAAATCAAACAAACAAGCAAACAAAACAAACAAACCAAAAACAAATCCATTTTAAAAATGAGCAGAGGACCTGAATCTCCAAAGAAGATATCCAGACAGTTGAGAAGATACTTCACCTCGCTAATCATCAGGGAAATGCAAATCAAAACCAAAATGATATACCACTTCACATCAGTCAGAATGGCTATCATCAATAAGAAATCAAAACACATGTTGGAAATAATGTAGAGAAACGGGAATCCCTGTGTGCACTATTGGTGTAATGTAAATTGGTAAAGTCACTATGAAAAACACTATAGAGCTTCCTCAAAATATTAAAAGTAGAGCTGTCATATGATCCAGCAATTCCACTTCTGGGTGTTTACCTGAAGAAAACAAAAACAGTAATTCAAAAAGATATATGCAATCCTATGTTTATTGCAGCATTATTTACAATAGCCAAGATATGGACACAACGTAAGTGTTCATCAATATATGAATGGGTAAATAAGATCTGATACACACACACAGCAGAATATTACTCAGCCATAAAAAATAATGAAATCCTGCCATTGATGACAACATGGTTGGACATAAAGCATATTATGTCAAGTAAATAAGTCAGACAGAGAAAGACACATACAGTATGGTCATACTTAAGTGTGGAATTAAAAAACAAAACAAACAAAGCAAAACAGAAAAGGACATTGATACAGGGAAACCTGGTGGTTCCCAGTGGTAGAGGATGGGAATTGGGTGTCGTAAGTAAGGGGGATTAAGAGATACAAACTCCTAGTTATAAAATAAATAAGTTGTGGGAACATAATATACAACATAAGGAATATAGCTAATAATACTGTAATTATTTTATATGGTGGTAGATGTTTACTGGCCTTGTCGTGATGTCATTTTGTAATGTGTTTGATTATTGGATCACTATGCTGTACACCTGAAATTAACATAAAATGCACACCTACAATACTTCAATAAAAAATATACAGATGCAAATAAATGTATGAAATAATGCTCATTATATTTGTCATAGGATTGGCTAATTAATACACTAATGAGGGAAAAGAAAACACCTATTAGAATTACTACAAATGGCAATGCCAAATTATAGTGAGGATGCAGAATAGCAGGAACTTGTATTTATTGTTGGTAGGAATTAAAAATGGTACAACTACTTGATATAAAAAGTGGCAGTTTATTACAAAGGTAAACATGACAACCCATGTTCATGAAAAAAACTTTCATGCAAGTATTTATAATAGTTTTATTTATAATAACCACATCTGGAAGTAACCAAGATATGCTTTGATACACATCCATAGAATGGAATATTATTCAATGATAAAAAGAAATGAGCTGTCAAGCCATAAAAAGACATGGAAGAACCTTAAATGCATAGTGATAATTGATAGAAGGTTCTTGTCAAAGCTAAATATTGTATGATTCCTATTACTGGACATCCCAGAAAATATAAAATTCTAGAGACAGGAAAAGGACCAATGGTTTCTGGGGGCTTAGAGGGCTGGGATAAAAAGTGAAGCACTGGGAATTATTTGCACAGTAAAATCATTCTATGTGAGATTGTAATGATGGATACAACATATGATACATTTGTCAAAATCCATAAAGAATCTTCACAAAGAGTAAATCTAAATGTAATAAAGTTTTTAAATTCATTTAGGAGCCAGGGAGAATCCAAGAAAAGAATGAAGACTACCATAGGAAAATGTAACTGATTTACAAATATATGAAACAACTTCACAGAAGGGGATGGAGGAAAGAAATGCTGACCAAAGTATCTTTAGAAATGAGTGAAGTCTATAAAACTAAAGTCAAAAGGAACTGCACATAGATACTGTACTGTAGTTGATAAATTTTTTTCTCATCAGTGTATGATTCAACAATTCTGGTACTACTATATATGTATACTGGAATGACATAATGAAGCAGATGGAGGTCAGATGGTAAAAGTCAAGAGTCCTACTCGTGGAGTCCACCAGATAAACAAGGTGAGGAAACAAGAAAGGTCTATGTGGTAATTAACTAGCAATAGAGACATTAGTGTAAACTAATGTTTAGCTTAATATAGATACAGATAGTTACATAATAAAATATTTCTAAATATGTTCACGAGTTAATATAAACACATATTTTTTGCTCCATCACCTGAGGGATGCTAAAGAAGCAATACTCTAGCTTCAATAAATATGACTCACACCCATAACTTGGTTTCTATAGCCACTCTTAAATTAAAAGAACTTAGGTTCCTTGGAGAAATGATTGAATCTAGAACTAAGGCAGGAAATATACAAGATGAGCCTGAAGTATCTTGAAGAACCAGAAAGTAAGGAAGTACTCAGAAACAAAACAAAACAGAAAACAACAGCAATAACAGAAACACCCTACACACGTTGATGAGGACATGTCACGGTGGCGCAGAAGCCTATTGAAATAACTCCCAATGCCAAGCTGAAACTATATGAGCAATAAAATAGAGTATTATTGGATTATAACCCAAAGTATAAAATAAATATCCATGTGTCCAGATTAACATAAATAAATTACTACATAGATTAATAGAGAAGAGACAAGTCTCCTATGCAGAAAAATTTCAAAGAGCACACCTTAGATGCGGGCTGCATATTTTGACTTTCCTGCAAAGTATACAGTATGGAAACAATGGAAAGGGAGAATGTGAATGCAGTGAGATGACTGCCAAATACTAACATAGACAGGTGATCAAGGTCAACATCAATAGCCATAAATCATGTTGATTGTACATACAATTGAAATGATGTGATGAAAATGGCACTTTACCTCCATGGTCTTCCTCCAAGTGATCTACAAACCCAGTCTTGTCATGAGAAAAAATCAGAAAAATTCTAATATTGGACCATCCTATAAAATATTTGACTCTTCAAAACTGTCAAGGTCATGAGAAAACGAGAAAGTCAGAAAAACTGCCACAACCAAGAGTAGCCTAAAGAAACATGAAAACTAAATGTAATACGATATCTTGGATGGAATTCTGGGACAGAAAAAGGATATTAGATGCAGCTAAGGAAATATAAAGAGACAACTGACTTTTAGTAACCAAAAAAAGCTAAGTTAGACTTTTAGATCATATTTTAAAATTACATTTCAAATTTAGTAATAGAACAGCCCAACAAAAATTAGCTTTATATTTTAACAGATATTTTCAAAAGGACACATGTGAATTGTGAATGAGTACTGGAAAAAATTCTCAAAATCTCAATGTGATTAGTAACAAGGAAAATACAAATGAATAGAGTTCAGAAAGTACTGTTTGAACACTAGAAGATAACATAGACAGAAAACTAGGAGTGAGGAACTGGAAATAATTCCCAACCAGTTGGTCCCTCTGTCACAGATATTTCTATACTTACTGGAGTTTCAGAGTCTGCATCTGATAATTATGGAACTGAGCAGGATTATCTCTGAAGTCTCTTTTAATTCTAATATTCAGTGAATTTATGTTGAGTAACAAGGATAGATAAGTTGTATATTTTTTCTTTTATTTTTTTTCTGACAGTTGCATTAATTCAACTTCTTTGGATAATTGCTGCAAAGTGGTAAGAAGTTATAAGAATACAGATTCATCAACAGTTTGAGCACTTTCATTTGCAATTTGCAGTATAAGCAAAAGTGCTATTACCTTTAAAAGAATTTTATCAGAAAGTGGCAGGAATATGGTCCTTAATTTTCTAAAATGGAAAGTTATAATGTCTCCGTTATTAATCTAAACATTGGAAACTGGAAAATGTATATCCCAAGTGTTACTATAACTTAAAATTTTGCTTAAAATATGTCCCAGAAAATTAAATTCACCCCTGAACTGAGCCCTGGGGCAATGATTGATCTAACTATAAATTTTACACCTAAGGTATAAAACTCTGAGGTTGTTATTTTTTAATAAAAACACTGACAGAACTTTTAAATTTCATTTTTTCTATCCATGTTGTTATGAAATTACAAGTTCCAGTCAATATCTGAAAGTTTAGGTAGCAAAAATAACTTTTTAAGTTTATATTAGTGACCAATATATATCAACAAAATAGAATGTCTTTAATCTGTGCACCCAGGTTGTTCCTCCCAGGACAGAACTGGAGATACTGAAGCTGCTCCTGAACAGCTTAAAGGAAATAAACTCTTCACATTCAAGTTGTTTTATAACACCAACATCATCTATACTGAGCACAAACAAATATAAGTGTACAAAAAACAGCCCTCAAAAGTCTGTTCATAAAGACATGAAATAGAGTGAAAAAAACATTCTATTTTTTCATGATATAACAAATAGATTTTAACACATTAAATCTGCATCATTTGTTTATCAACCATTATGGAGAGCTGTGTTGATTTCCAAAGAAAATACAGTTTCATTGTGTCAAGTTGCATGTCTGGTGTTTTTGTTGCCAACTTATTTGCCTCAAGAAGTTTCATCACACAATAGATAGGCTATAAGACAATTTTACCATAAAAGGTAAAATAACAAAAATTTAATAAAATAAGTATGCAATCTGGCTTTACACTCTCTTACTTCACACATCCAGTAAGTTTTCTTATCCCAGTATTTTCTAACAAGTCGATACACATAGTTGTTATCATTCACTATTTTAAGACCACCACTTCCACTTGTCACTGTGGACGATTATGAGGCCTAAGATTTATGTAAGTATAAAAATGAGAGTATCGTGTCAATGGAGAAATGGAGCCACATTGTCAACCAGTTGAAACCAAACTGTCAAATCAAAATGTCAACCAGTTATAATTGCCTTACTGCCAGTAAATTTTGTGGTGAAACTGCTAGCAGTAAAGATTATTATGGCAAGAAAAACCCTAGAACCAACAAGTTGAAGTAATTTACCCTAATAAGTTGTGGGTCATGTTAGAGACTAAAGCATGAAGATCAGCTAAACCAGGAAACACCAGAAATATTAAATCTAGAGAAAATCTTAAGCAGGCTGAGTTGGTTAATAATAGTAAGAACTAATATCCATCCACCAATGTCAAAAGAAGGATCACAGGGAATTCAGTAAGTAGAGAAGCAAGGCTAGAAAGAAATAATAGGATGACAAAATAGTGAATATAGAAATTGGTAAATATAAAATTAAATCTCGGTAACCATTGATGAAAAAAATAAATTTGAGGGGCAGTGAAAAAACAAAAAAGAAGATGAAACTGTAATACAAATATAAGGGGTAAAAATGAAGATACTATTTAAATTAGGGAATTTTGAAGTCAAATATTTATGTGGAAATTTTAAGAGTTATCAAACAAACAAAAAACAAAGTAGCATATTTAATTTCCAAATCAGAAAGAGAAAAGAGGAAGACCTAGAGAAAACTAAGTAAATCCAACAGAAAACAGCCAAAGAGAATGAAAGCAGAAGCAAAGATAAACTTGCTAATTGTGAGATACAGAGCATAATTTTTGAAATAACGCTTATTAGCAATCAAAATAAATTCAGATTTACAAAACAGAAAATTAAGTTAAAGTTTGTAAAACTGATTTTATGGTGAGACACACTTAAAATATTGTGAGAGGAATGTTTTCAGTTAATGTATATAAATATATACTATACAAATATTAACTAAAATTAAGTTAGTGGAATAGATATAGAACTCAGATCTTGATGCTCAAACAAACTGAATCAGGGATCCTTGGAATAAAAGCAGATTTTAGGACCAGGGCAAAAAATATACAAGGTGATCCTAGAGCACTGTGCATTGGTGGAAGAATGTCAAAGGAAAACATGACCCAAATAGAAGAGCTCCCAATGGGTCAAGCCAGAACAACTTGAGCAGTGACAAAAAGTAGTACTGTATTATCACCCAAAGTATAAATATCCATTAGTTCATACTGACATAAATAAATGAGAAAGGTGGAAGGAAGGAAGGAAGGAAGGAAGGGAAGAAGGAAGGAAGGGAGGAATGAAGGGAGGAAGGAAGGGATGCAGGCAGGCAGTCAGGCACAAATCTCTCATGCAGAAAAATTCCAAATAATTTATGTACGTAATCTATCCTCAAGAAAGTGGAGTGTAATTCTCCACTTCATAAGTATGAGCCTCACATATTGACTTTCTTCCAAAGAACATAGTGTTGAAAGGAGAGGGCAACTTTACAGTGGAGAAATCCAACAAATACTACCTCAGCCATGTGGTTAAGGACAGTATGAACAGTGATGTCATGTTAATATGTCTTGTTATGATATAATAATAATGATGCTTCACCTCTGTAGTCTTCCTCAGGGTAATCATAAGAAAAACAACAGAAAAATCTCAATGGAATGACGTTCTACAAAATATCTGACCAAGACTCCTCAAAACTCTCAAGGTCTTCAAAACAAGAAAAATGTGAGAAATTGACATGGCTGAGAGAAGAGTAGGGAGAAAAGAGAATAAATGTAAAGTGTATCCTGGATAAGATCCTGGGACAGAAAAAGGACATTAAAAATAAGGAAATCTGAATGAAGTATTGACTTTAGTTAATAACACAAATATTAGAATGTAATTGATGTCACAATATTAATAGCAGACAAAATAGAATTTATGGCAAACAGCATTACTAAGCAAAAGGGATAATTATATTTTTATAAACGGACAATTTCACAAGGAATATGAGTCATTCTTTTATATCTACACTCCAAGTATGCAGCTACTAGAACGAGTAATTTACATATGTAATTTTGATATTTAGATGTTAAGGAAAAATCTGCAGGAAATAAGATCTGGAATTCAGTTAATCAGCATAAAATATAATGATTGAAATATGCAATAATATAGCAAAATATATCCCTGACACATACTTGAGCAGGGTACACTGTTCTAGGAAGAATAAACACTTTATTTTATTTATTTATTGTTTTATTGCTCAGAGACATTCAATCCTGTTGAGGAGTCAGGCTTCCTACAAAACAAAAAGCAGAGTAACAATAAGGTGTATGAACCAAGTCAGGAAAGTGGCCCAGTGAATGAGGGAGTGATCCAATTTGCAGAGTAAGAATATTATGGTTACTTTAGCAACTTTAGATGTTATATTATAATATAGATGGACATCAAGCAGATATTAAGACAATATATAATCCAGATAGTCTGGAGATGATCCTGCCCTGAAAAAACAGATTATTATCAATGATTGCCAACAGGAAACAAAGTACAGCTATCTAGATCATGAAGAGAACTAAAAAAGAAAACTGGCTGAAGCAGTCTAGGATTTTTAATCAGTCAAGTTTTTGCACAGAATCTCCTGCACGTATGTGAGTGCAGACTATCCATTTGAGGGCAAGAAGGTGAGTTGACAGATAAATGCCACTTGTCAGGGGGAAAGGAAATAGAGGTAAGTCAGTGGAAGGACCAAAATTTTTACACCTGATATTTTTAGAGTTAAATATTTTAATTCAGGTACTCCACTTTGAAACTTTAGAAACATCTTATGGGTTTTTTGTGCATTTTTCTCTCTCTTAATGTTGAGTAAATTGTCTGAAAATATATTATTTTATTTTCTTAAACGTAAATCTATAAAACAAATAGAGTCTATCAACTCTTTAGCCAGTGGTTCACAGGTAAGAATTGAGCAGTTTCTATGCCATTGCTTGCCAAGTGGAAGTATAATGGACTGCAAGTAAAAGATTCCAGAATCTTGTAGCAAAATTAATCATTTCTAAATTGATGCCATTTTGTACCACTATATATGTTGAATCCTTTGAGTTTTTCTTTTGAACTCTCATTTATTTCTCCTCTGCCTCAGTTTTTGTGTCTCACCTCCTCTAAGTCATACCTATGGTTTTGTCTTCTAATTTTGGTGTTTTGTTTTCTCCCTCTTGGCCTGACATTGCTCAGTTCAGTGACCCAAGCTCTAGCTTAGCTTGAGACTCTGTTTCTTGAACCTTTCCACTGAGACTGTCACAGCCTTCCTGAGATTTGGATGCTCCACATCCAGGGTGCTAGATACGATGCTCACTCTGGCCAGTAGTATTAAAGAAAACCACATATAGAGCAAAATGAGGAAGATAGCATCTCCTTTGTATGTGGAATGTCCCCTCCCCATCTTTCTCATTGTAGGTAGTGGTGCTGAGCATGTGATGTCCCTAGGGTCGCTTTAATACCTGTTTATATCCTAAGTAGAGCATTTGGCATACTCTGATCCCCCCTGCCTGATTTGAAATGTTCTTCCATTTATCTCTTTACTTATTTAATCTCTCTAAGACTCAGAGCTGTTTACTGTAAAATGGGAATAACTATTCCATGGGATTGCATGACAAAATGAAGATACAGTGTCTTTCATAAAAATTTGTCTTATGTTTCTAATTAGGTTAAAACAAACTAAGGGAAATTATTACCTCTGCCCATGCTCCCTATACCTCATACCAATGTGAATATATCTGAATACCATGGATACTAATGAACCTGTAGATGTACCTACCCAATCGATGTACCAAATGTAATGTTCAAGAGATTATGATAAACTGTATTAGACATTGCTATAATAATAAGCAGATTTAATTTATTTTGTTGCAATTACTTGGTCAAGTTTTTCAGTTATATTTTTTTTTTCAATGTGTTAGGACAAACATACAAGTTTCTTATATATCTACAATTTTTTGGCACTTGAGAGACCATTCATTACTGTCAAGGAGCAGCTGATGTCATAAGTGAATTTAGTTCAATATTCTAAAACATTTCCCAGAAAGCAGCTAAGTTCCATTGTAAAAATACTGTGTTCACACGGCTAAGAAAGAGTTGTTTTATTAAAGAACCAAAGTATTTTTCTATGATAAGTATGCCCTCAGGAGATTTGATTCCAAACACAATGGTTTTTACTGTGCATTGCTACCCAATAGCACTTCAGGAAAGTTGAGTTTTATAGGATTGCAATGATGCATGAATGTCTGAGAATTAGAAAAGGAAATGGAATTTTTATGTCAAGGTAGCATTCTTTTTTAGAATTCTGAATTGCTTTGAAGCTTTTCCTGTCTCTTCTAATTTTAGCCTGAGGTCATGGAAACAAAATGTAGCTTATTAAATTTCCATGAACTATAGATGAGACACTTAAAAACTTTTAAATGTCTTTTTTTCTAAAGAAAACAATAGTTAAAGCTTACAACATTATACCCTAGGCATGAATTAACAGTCCATAGAGGCATTATGTGATTCAATGTTAATAAATGTAACATCAAATATTCATAACTGTTGAAGTAATATCTTATTAAAAAGCTTACTTTTAATTCCTTTTACCATGAGAACCAGTTTTTACTCATTTGTGGAGATTCCAAAAACAGAAAAATGATATCAGAAACTGTTAATATGGATTAGCCCAACTAGAATTATTAGAATGTTAATCTACTAGGATTCCAAGACATCACCATCAAATATCATAAATAGAGAACATTTATTCCGCATTTCCATTGGTTATTCCTCACAAAATTGTAAAATATTTAGAATTAGTCTGTTTTCCTCTGTTAACTATAGAAAGAAAATGAAAACCAAGTTAATTTAAAGCAATGGTAAAAAGAACACCCACATTAACACACAAAATCATCTGGCTTTAGACATTTCTGTGGAAGGTGATTCTCTGCACACGTAGATATTGTAAAATGTTATTGTCAGTGGTTGCAGGCACATTATATTTTGATTTTGAATAATGCATAATATGTTTATTTAGAACTAGATATTTGTTTAATTCTCTAAAACTTTAACCTCTTATTATGATTCCCATGGATTTGTCTGGTTCTGACAGTTTCAGAAAATATCAATAATTATTGAACGAAGGAAATATTTTGCCACAATAAGATTTAGGAAAAAAGTATATATTAAACCAGACTTTTAATTGTATGTATGTGAGTTCCTCTATTTTCATGAAAGTAGGTAATTAATGCTACCAAATTATGAATAATGTTTGTGGGTAGACATTGATTGTTGTCGACCAAACAGACCCACTCTTCTCCATCTCAACAAAACCCTGGTTTTCTTCTTGTATTGTTTCTTCATAGAGAAGCTTTATACTTCAGGTTAGGTTCTGATTGGTCTAAGCTTACCACAGTCGTCAAGTAAATCTTACCAGTGATTGTTTAAAGCCTGGAGATATGATAAAATTTGGACCAATGGGATGTGAGGATAAGTTTTATGGGGGATTATTTGAAAGGTTTCTGCACTGATCAGTAGCACACAAGAGGTATCCAAGGAGAGAATGTTTCTCTTACTCTAACTTATACTATCATGTCTGTATATAATTCCTGGTGCTGTGACAGCCACTTTCCTTTCATGAGGGAAAATAGGATGAAGATGACAGAACCTAACATTGGAAAGGAACCAGATGAAGCTGGAGCTGATTTACATAACATAATAAAGTGAGAGTTGTAGCTTAAATAGTCAGATCCTAGCAGCCCAGAACAAGAATTTAGAAGGTTGTGAACAAAAAAATAGAAATTTTAACATCCACGCTTTAAATTTAGAACATTCTTCGTAACTTTTTCATATATGTCATGACATTTTTTCTTTCTTATAACTCTAAAATAGGCATATTTTCCTACCATTCTAATGGTAAGGAAACTGAGATTGTGGAGTCTTATATCAATACAAATTTTTGATTTCAAGGGCCATGAAAATTGGAAACGTGATCAAGACTGGAGCCCATGATTTCCAACTCTGAATATAATGATTTTTCTATATTCCTATGGTGGGTCATCCTAAGAATAGATAAAAGAATTCCAGTTGACATTATTGGTTCTTAATGACTTAACATAAATACATTGTCATGTCATCAGCCAAAGAGTGAAATAAGAATAATAATGGAAAAAGAAGAAACTATCATTTTATCATTTGTACTGGGGCAGTTCTTTGAGCAACATACCCACAAATTTCACATCCAGCTTAAGGAATTAAAGAAAACTTTCCAATTAACTGCATTGCTTCATGTTTTGGTCATCCTGTATTTTTAATGTCAATATTCCTAGATTATTACCCAATGTCTCCCATATACAAATTTGTCTTGTATTATATCTTCCTAATTTAGGCTTTAAAATTTATTTACAAGTGTTCAGTATCCAGTCTTTTCTATCTACATTAGCTTTTTTTTTTTAACTTGTTTAAGAAATATTTATTATCAGCTATAGTCCAGGTACTGTGGACTCATCAAGGAACAAGACAGACAAAGCCAGTGCTCTCCTAGAACTGACAGTTGAGACTCAAATAAAAAGCAAGTAAACACAACAAACAAAATAATTATGAAACAACTGATCCAGTTTCTACAATGTTATCTTAAAAAAGGAGAAGGGGTTTCTGCTCTAGATTTATTTTTTTTCTTAGTTATTTTTTTCTTTTATTAACATGTTTATTGCAGTATAATTGCTTTACAATGTTGTGTTAGTTTCTGCCGTACCACAAAGTGATTCAGCTATATGTATACATATATCCTCATATGCCCTCCCTCTTGTATCTCCCTCTCACCCTCAATATCCCACTCCTCTGGGTGGTCACAAAGCACCATGCTGATCTCCCTGTGGGATGCAGCTGCTTACAGCTAGCTATCTATTTTACATTTGACAGTGTACATATATCAATGTTACTCTCTCACTTCATCCCAGCTTAATCTTCTCCCTCCCCATGTCCTCAAGTCCATTCCCTACGTCTGCATCTTTATTCCTGTCCTGCCCCTAGGTTCTTCAGAACCATTGTTGTTGTTGTTGTTGTTGTTTAGATTCAATATATATGTGTTAGCATATGGTATTTGTTTTCTTCTTTCTGACTTACTTCACTCTGTATGACAGACTTTAGGTCCATCCACCTCACTACAAATAACTCAATTTCATTTCTTTTAATGGTTGAGTAATATTCCATTTTATATATGTGCCACATCTTCTTTATCCATTTATCTGTCGATGTACACGTACGTTGCTTCCATGTCCGGGCTATTGTAAATAGTCTTGCAATGAACATTGTGGTACATGTCTCTTTTTGAATTATGGATTTCTCAGGATATATGCCCAGTAGTGGGATTGCTGGGTCATATGGTAGTTCTATTATTAGTTTTTTAAGGAACCTCCATACTGTTCTCCATATTGGGTGTATCAGTTTACATCCCAACTAACAATGCAATAGGGTTTGCTTTTCTCCACACCCTCTCCAGCATTTATTGTTTTAGATATTTTGATGATGGCCATCTGACCGGTGTGAGGTGATAACCTCATGGTGGTGTGGATTGCCATTTTTCTAATGATTAGTGATGTTGAGCATCCTTTCATGTGTTTGTTGGCCATCTGTATGACTTCTTTGGAGAAATGTCTATTTAGGTATTCTGCCATTTTTTGGATTAGGTTGTTTGGTTTTTTGATATTGAGCTGAATGAGCTGCTTGTATATTTTGGAGATTAATCCTTTGTCAGTTGCTAGGTTGGAAAATATTTTCTCCCATTAGGAGGGTTGTCTTTTCACCTTGTTTTTGGTTTCCTTTGCTGTGAAAAAGATTTTAAGTTTCATTAGTTCCCATTTGTTTATTTTTGTTATTTCCATTTCTCTAGGAGGTGGGTCAAAAAGGATCTTGCTGTGATTTATGTCATACAGTGTTCTCCCTATGTTTTCCTCTAAGAGTTTTACAGTGTCTGGCTTTTCATTTAGGCCTTTAATCAATTTTCAGTTTACTTTTTTGTGTAGTGTTAGGAAGTGTTCTAATTTCATTCTTTACATGAAGCTGTCCAGTTTTCCATGCATCACTCACTGAAAAGGCTGTCATGTCTCCATTGTATATTCTTGCTACCTTTATCAAAGCTAAGGTGACCATATGTGGGTGGGTTTATCTCTGGTCTTTCTATCCTGTTCCATTGATCTATATTTCTGTTTTTATGCCAGTACCATACTGTCTTGATTACCATAGCTTTGTAGTATAGTCTGAAGTCAAGGTGTCTGATTCCTTCAGCTCCGTTTTTCTTTCTCAAGATTGCTTTGGCTATTCAGGGTCTTTGTGTTTCCATACACATTGTGAAATTTTTGTTCTAGTTCTGTGAAAAATGCCATTGGTACTTTGATAGAGCTTGCATTGAATCTGAGGATTGCTTTGGGCAGTATAGTCATTTTCACAATGTTGATTCTTACACTCCAAGAACATGGTATATCTCTTCATCTGTTTGTGTCATCTTTAATTCCTTTCAACAGTGTCTTATAGTTTTCTGCATACAGGTCTTTTGTCTCCTCTTAGGTAGGTTTATTCCTAGATATTTTTTTGTTGCAATGGTAAATGGGAGTATTTCCTTACTTTCTCTTTCATATTTTTCATCATTAGTGCATAGGAATGCAAGAGTTTTCTGTGAATTAATTTTGTATCCTGCAACTTCACCAAATTCATTGATTAGCTCTAGTAGTTTTCTAGTGGCATTTTTAGGATTCTCTATGTATAGTATCATGTCATCTGCAAGCAATGAAAGCTTTAATTATTCTTTTCTGATATGGATTCCTTTTATTTCTTTTTCTTCTCTGATTGCTGTGGCTAAAACTTCCAAAACTATGTTGAATAATAGTGGTGAGAGTGGGCATCCTTGTCTTGTTCCTGATCTTAGTGGAAATGGTTTCAGTTTTACACAGTTGAGAGCAATGTTGGCTGTTGGTTTGTCGTATATGGTCTTTATTTTGTTGAGGTAAGTACCCTCTATGCCTACTTTCTGGAGGGTTTTTACCATAAATGGGTTTTTCTGCAACTATTTGCATCTATTGAGACAATCATATGATTTTATCCTTCAAACTGTTAATATGGTGTATTACACTGATTGATTTGAGTATATTGAAGAATCCTTGCATTCCTGGGATAAACTTCACTTGATCATGGTGTATGATCCTTTTAATGTGCTGTTGGATTCTGTTTACTAGTATTTTGTTGAGGATTTTTGCATCTACGTTCATCAGTGATATTGGCCTGTAATTTTCTTTCTTTGTGACATCTTTGTCTGCTTTTGGTATCAGGATAATGGTGGTCTCATAGAAAGAGTTTGGGAGTATTCCTCCCTCTACTATATTTTGGAAGAGTTTGAGAGGATAGGTGCTAGCTCTTCTCTAAATGATAGAAATCGCCTGTGAAGCCATCTGGTCCTGGGCTTTTATTTCTTGGAAGATTTTTAATCTCAGTCTCAATTTCAGTGCTTGTGATTGGTCTGTTTATATTTTCTCTTTCTTCCTGGTTCAGTCTTAGATGGTGCTACTTTTCTAAGAATGTGTCCATTTCTTCCAGGTTTTCCAATTTATTGGCATATAGTTGCTTGTAGTAATCTCTCATGATCCTTTGTATTTCTGCAGTGCCAGTGGCTACTTCTTTTTCATTCCTAATTCTATTTATTTGAGTCATCTCCCTTTTTTTCTTGATGAATCTGGTTAATGGTTTATTAATTTTGTTTTATCTTCTCAAAGAACCAGCTTTTGGTTTTATTGATCTTTGTGATCTTTCCTTCATTTCTTTTTCATTTATATTTGATCTGTTCTTTATGATTTCTTTCCTTCTGCTAACATTGGGGTTTTCTTTGTTCTTCTTTCTCTAATTGCTATAGGTGTAAGGTAAGGTTTATTTGAGATGTTTCTTGTTTCTTGAGGTAGGACTGTATTGCTATAAAATTCCCTCTTTAAACTGCTTTTGCTGCATCCCACAGGTTTTGGGTCCTATTGTTTTCATTTTCTTTTGTATTTGGTATTTTTTTAATTTCCTCTTTGATTTCTTCAGTTATCTTTTGGTTATTAAGTAGTTTATTGTTTAGCCTCAATGTGTTTGTATTTTTTACAGATTTTTTTCCTCTAATTGATATCTAGTCTCATAGTGTTGTGGTTGGAAAAGATACTTGATACAATTCCAATTTTCTTAAATTTACCAGGGTTTGATTGGTGACCCAAGATATGATCTATCTTGGAGAATGTTCCATGATCATTTGAGAGGAAAGTGTTTTCTGTTTTTTTTTTTTTTTTGATGAAATGTCCTATAAATATCAATTAATCCGTCTTGTTTAATGTATCATTTAAAGCTTGTGTTTCCTTATTTATTTTCAATTTGGATGATCTGTCCATTGGTGAAAGTGGGGTGTTAAAGTCCCCTACTAATATTGTGTTACTGTCAATTTCCCATTTTATGGCTGTTAGTTTGTCTTATGTATTGAGGTGCTCCTATGTGGGGTGCATAAACATTTACAATTGTTATATCTTCTTCCTGGATTGATTCCTTGGTCATTATATAGTGTTCTTCTTTGTTTCTTGTAATATTCTTTATTTTAATGTCTATGTTATCTGATATGAGAATGGCAACTCCAGCTTTTTTTGGTTTCCATTTTCATGGAATATCTTTTTCCATTCATCACTTTCAGTCTATATGTGTCCCTAGGTCTGAAGTGGGTCTCTTGTAGACAGCATATATATATATATATATATATATATATATATATATATATATATATATATATCTTGTTTTTGTATCCATTCAGCCAGTCTGTGTCTTTTAGTTGGAGCATTTAATGCATTTACATTTAAGGTAATTATCAATATGTATGTTCCTATTACCATTTTCTTAATTGTTTTGTGTTTGTTATTGTAGGTCTTCTCCTTCAGTTGTGTTTCCTGTCTAGAAAATTTACTTTAGAATTTATTGTAAAGCTGGTTGTGTGGTGCTGAATTCTCTTAGCTTTTGGTTGTCTGTAAAGATTTTAATTTCTCTGTCAAAACTGAATGAGATCCTTGTTGGGTAGGGTAATCTTGGTTGTAGACTTTTCCCTTTCATCACTTTAAATATGTCCTGCCACTCCCTTCTGGCTTGCAGTTTCTGTGGAAAGATCAGCTGTTAACCTTATGGGGATTCCGTTGTGTGTTATGTGTTGCTTTTCCCATGATACAATTAATATTTTTATTTGTATTTAATTTTTGATTGTTTTATTAATATGTGTCTTCACCTGTTTCTCCTTGGGTTTATCCTGTATGGGACTCTCTGCACTTCCTGACTTTGTTGACTATTCCTCTCCCATGTTAGGGAACTTTGCAACTATAATCTTTTCAAATATTTTCTCAGCCCCTTTCTTTTTCTTTTCTTCTTCTTGGATCCCTATCATTTGAATGTTGGTGTGTTTAATGTTTCCCCAGGGTTCTCTGAGGCTGGTCTCAATTCTTTTCATTCTTTTTCTTTTATCCTGACCTGCAGCAGTTATTTCCACTATTTTATCTTCCAGTTCACTTATCCGTTCTTCTGCCTCAGCTATTCTGCTATTGATTCCTTTTAGAGAATTTTTAATTTCCTTCCTTGTGTTGGTTATCATTGCTTGTTTACTCTTTAGTTCTTCTAGATCCTTATTAAACTTTTCTTGTATTTTCTCCATTCTATTTCCAAGATTTTAGATCATCTTTACTATCATTACTCTGGATTCTTTTTTAGGTAGACTGCCTATTTCCTCTTCATTTGTTTGGTCTCATGGCTTTTTACCTTGCTTCTTTATCTGATGCATATTTCTCTGACTTCCCATTTTGTTTATCTTACTGTGTTTGCAGTCTCTTTGTGCAGGCTGCAGGTTTGTAGTTCCCACTGCTTTTGTTTTCTGCCCCCAGTGGATGAGGTCGGTTCAATTGCTTGTGTAGTCTTCCTTGTGGAAGGGACTGGTGCCTGTGTTCTGGTGGGTCGGCTGGATCTTGTCTTTCTGGTGGGCAGTGTCACGTCTAGTGGTGTGGTTTGGGGTGTCTGTGAACTTAGTATGATTTTAAGGAGGCTCTCTTCTGATGGATGTGTATGTGTTGCTGTCTTGCTATTTGTTTGTCATTGGACGGCCAGCACTGGAGTTTGCTGGCTGTTGGATGAAGCTGGGTCATAACGTTGATATGGAAATCTCTGGGAGAGCTCTCACTGTTTGATATCATGTGGGGCAAGAAGGTCTCTGGTGGTCCAATGTCCTTACCTCAGCTCTCCCAACTCAGAGGCTCAGGCCTGACACCAGGCCGGAGCACAAAGACCCCATCACCCACATGGCGTCCTGAAGGTCAGAGCTCTGAAATAGTTTCACTGGGCTGAAATAAAGGTATTGGCATGATCATGGTCATTCTGGAGATTCTGCTGAATCAATTAGCCCTGAAAATGGATGGCACTGGAGCATGGCACTGCCAGCATGTTTGCTGGCAGTCAGAGAGCGTGGGAGAAGGTCTGGAGTGGTGAAGCAGTGTAAGCTGTATCTCTTCTAGAAAATCTTTAATTTCATTTATTGTGTTGTTCTTCATTGTTTGTTTGCTCTTTAGTTCCTCTATGTCCTTGTTCAACGTTTCTTGTATTCTCTCCATTCTAATTCCAAGATTTTGGATCAGCTTTACTATCATTACTCTGAATTCTTTTTTAGGTAGACTAACTCTTTCCTCTTCATTTCTTTGGTCTTGTGGGTTTTTACCTTGCTCCTTCATCTGCTAAATATTTCTCTGTCTTCCCATTTTGTTTAACTTGCTGTGCTTGAGGTCTCCTTTTTGCAGGCTGCAGGTTCATAGTTCCCATTGTTTTTGGTGTCTGCCCCCAGTGGTTGAGGTTGGTTCAGTGGCTTGTGTAGGCTTCCTAGTGGAGGGGATTGGTGCCTGTGTTCTGGTGGGTGGGACTGGATCTTGTCTTTCTGGTGGGCAGGGTCATGTCTGTTGGTGTGTTTTGGGGTGTCTGAGAACTTACTATGACTTTAGGCAACCTCTCTGCTTATGGTTGCAGTTGTGTTCCTCTCTTGATAGTTATTTGGCAATGAGCGTCCAGCACCAGAGCTGGCTTGCCATTTGGTGGAGCTGGATCTTAGCATTGAGTTGGACATCTCAGTGAGAGCTCTTACCAATTGATATTACATGGGACCAGGAGGTCTCTGGTGGTTCACTCTCTTGGAATCAGTTCTACCTCAGAGGCTCAGGCTTGACACCCTGCCAGAGCACCAAGACCCTGTCAGCCACATGGTTCAGAAGAAATGGTAGAAAAAAAAAGAAAACAAAAGAAAACAAAAAGAAACAGAACCCCAAACAAAATGAATAAAGCAAAACCCAACAGGAAAAATCACACAAAGAAACATACACACACACACTCATAAAAAGAAAACAAACAAATAAAACAACAACAACAAAAATGAACAGTCAGAACCCTAGGACAAATGGTGAAAGCAAACCTAAAACACCAAAATCACACAAAGAAACATACACATACTCACTCACAAAGAAAGAAAAAAGGAAAAAAAATTAAAAATATAAAAAAAAACTTAAAAATATTTAAAAAAAGAAGATAGAAACCAAACCAATAAACAAATCCACCAATGATAACAAGCACTAAAAACTAAACTAAGATAAACATTAAAATCAGAAACTAATCCATTGCAGCAGCAAACCCCAAGTCTACATTTGCTCCCAAAGTCCACCACCTCAATTTTGGGATCATTCCTTGTCTATTCCGGTATTCCATAGATGCAGGGTTCGTCAGGTTGATTGTGGAGATTTAATCTACTCCTCCTGAAGGTGCACAGAGAAATTTCCCTTTCTCTTCTTTGTTCACACAGCTCCTGGTTTTCACCTTTGGTTCTTGCCCCACCTCTGCATCTAGGCCGCCCTCAGGTGTCTGTTTCCTTCCCAGACAGGAGGGAGTTAAAGCAGTGGCTGATTAGGGCTCTCTTGCTCACTCAGGCTGCGGAGAAGGAGAGGTACGGTAGTCATATTTGGAATGAGGGGTGAGCCTGCAGCAGCAGAGACTATCGTGACATTGCAACAGCCTGAGGTGTGCCATGTGTTCTCCCAGGGAAGTCGTCCCTGTGTCTCGAGACCCTGGTAGTGGCATGCTGCACAGGCTCCTAGGGGCGTATGGATACTGACCTGTGATTGCACACAAGATTCTTGGTAGCAGTGACGGCAATGTTAGCGGTTCATGCCCGTCTCTGTAGTCCGAACTGATAGCCGTGGCTCATGCCTGTCTCTGGAGCTCACTTAGGCAGTACTTTGCCTCCTGTTGGCACACAGAGCAGGAATCCCTCTCCTCCCACACCTCGAAACAATGGTCTCTTGCCTCTTTGGCAGGTCCAGACTTTTTCCCTCACTCCCTCCTGGCTAGCTGTGGGGTGCTAGTGCTCTTCAGGCTGTTTCCACACAGCCGACCCCAGTCCTCTCCCTGGGGTCTGACCTCTGAAGTCCAAGCTTGAACTCCCAGCCCCCACCCACCCCAGTGGATGAGCAGACAAACGTCTCAGGCTGGTGAGTGTTGGTCAGCACCAATCCTCTGTGAGGAATCTCTCTGCTTTGCCTTCTGCCTCCCTGTTGCTGTGCTCCCCTCCATGGCTCTGAAGCTTCCCCACCGCCCCCCTCCAGACCCCATCCCTACCAGTGAAGGGGCTTCTAGTGTGTGGAAACCTTTCCTCCTTCACAGCTCCCTCTCACTGGTGCAGGTCCTGTCCCTATTCTTTTGTCTCTGTTTTTTCTTTTGCCCTACCCAGGTACGTGGGGATTTTCTTGCCTTTTGGGAAATCTGAGGTCTTCTGCCAGCATTCAGTAGGTGCTCTGTAGGAGTTATCACACATGTAGATGTATTTTTGATGTATTTGTGGGGAGGAAGTTGATCTCTGTATCTTACTCCTCAGCCATCTTGAAGGTCTCCCTCTACTTTAGTTTTTATGTATAATCCAGCTATTTCATAAGCCATTTTCTAAGAAATATGTGACACGGACTTCTCTGAGTGTGGTTTATGGATGAGTATATTTTGTTTTAATAAGAAATGTTCCTGCCTGCCTTTGCTTCCTTATTTGCCTCTGGCTATAGAGCACACAAACTCCATGTTCCTTTTGCCGTTCCACGAAGACACAGATAGCTGAGCACTCAGAATTGCTTTTGAGTAACTGTTAATGTTCTTGTCCTATTAGTATGCCCCAAGAAGGGCTTTGTAGATGAATCCTGTGGTAAGAAGTAATCACATGATCTAATCAGCTTTTGCTTACAGGCCAGTTGAGACTCCTCTCTCTAGGAAGTCATGCAAATTATGCATTATTTAAGTTAATTTTGAATGAAAAAGAAAAATCAAATTCATCTCTTCTAGAAAGATAACCCTGCAGTAATATTGAACCACAAATATTTCTCATCTCCAAATATTTCCTTTTCTATCCTGCAAATCAGCCTTATTTTCCCATCAGTTAGTCCTTAGAGTAAATCCAATAAGAGTGACATTAGTTTGGTGCAACAATTGCCATTTTGGCTACTGTCATTTACCTATGTCCATCATGGTTTGTGTCTAAATTCCATGGCTCCAACACCCATTCAACAGTATCTCCTTTCAATTTCTTCCTAACTTTACAAGTTTCCCTGATACCCATTGCCAGAAATGAGAGGGTTTTATCTGCTTAAGTCCTGGTCAAGGGCATATTGGAAGAAACAGGATGTTTCATGGCTGTTTCCTTTTTATCACTCTGTCAGCACCAGTTTTTGGTACCTACATCCAATCTGGTTTGTTGCATTGCTAGAAACTATCTGCCTATGCCCTTGCCAGCTGCCAATTCCCTTAATCTGAACAACAGTGCCGGCTGTTGGGTCTGTGTGGCGAAGTTGGTCTTTGAGGCTCACCTGAACAATACCCTATAGTTTCTGAAGTTAGCAATTCTATAGGAACATAGTAACCATCCCTTCCTCTGTTGAGTTATCTGCTTCAAAACTTCTCAGTTGGGCCCCATTACCTCTTAGATAGTCCTTAACTGGGAAGGGTAATAGTTCTTCAGATCCACAAGGAATAAGGAGTCCCTATTATATGAAGTATGGCTACTTTGGAAAACTTTATGCTTTTCCTAATTCAATAAGCACCGCCTCCACCCCATGGCCGTTTACTTAATTGCTAGTGGTACCAGGGTCTGTCTGCATGTCCTGACACCCAGTCAATTCTATCTGGGAGAAAGATGCTAATCTCTTCTATTTCTAGTTTGACCAACTGACCAAGTGTTCTCTTGATTCAGGAGATTTTCAAAATGTGGGACGTTACTTTTTTTTTTTTTTCTTGAGGCACGCGGGCCTCTCACTATTGTGGCCTCTCCCGTTGCGGAGCACAGGCTCCGGACGCGCAGGCTCAGCAGCCATGGCTTATGGGCCCAGCTGCTCCGCGGCATGTGGGATCTTCCTGGACCAGGGCACGAACCCATGTCCCCTGCATCAGCAGGTGGACTCTCAACCACTGCGCCACCAGGGAATCCCGGGATGTTACATTTTAAAACAGGGGACATCCTAGACAAGTGGGCCAAGTTGACCACCCTACCTGCTCCTATTCATCCTCAAATTTCATAAACATATACAAGTACCTGTATAAGACATTCAATGCTGGACACAGACTCTCAAAAACTTTCTCTAACAACGGAGCTGTCTCCCTTTCTACTTCCCTTGCCTGGTGTCAAAATTCAGAAAAACACTTCTGGAATCTTAAGGTATTTTGGAAGAATCTGAACCAAGAATATATGAGAAGCTCAAGTAGTGCCTCTCTTTATTCTCAGGGGTGAGTTGTCAGTTACAACATTATAGTCTTTGGGCGAGCTGGAATATAACACAAGAAATCCCAACCTCACCTTACTTACCTTTAAACAGTTTTACTTTCAGTTTCCTGGTTTCCCAAATATATTCTAATTATTTTAAGGGCAGAGTGCATTCTTTATTCTTTACTGTTATTGTTAAATTTTGCTTTGTTTTGTATTTTCTAGCCCATTAGATATATTTGTCAAAACCAGCTATGAACATATATTTCACACCCACAAGTATCCACCTAGATCAAGCTTCCTCAGGAGCTTCATCTCTGAATGGAAAGTAACAGAAAGAGTTACTGTGAATAACAGAAAGAGTGCCTTCATATACATAGAACAATTTATTCTCTCTCATTTTTTCTTCCTGCATTTCACATCCTTCCCTTTGCCAGAAAAAATATTTTCTGCTTCTATTAATCCACCACAAACTTTTTTACATATTTCTCCTCACAGTGGCCTTGCTTATCAGACTCTCAAGATGCTTTCTGATATGTGGTCTGTTTCCAACTAAAATGTATTGTATTTATATTGGTGACTGCAATTGCCAGTTCATGTCCATAAATAAACTCCAATTTTAAGCATAGTTCACTGGGGTGATTGATGTTTTATTTAACCTGGACAAGACAAATACCTTCTTTGTTACTGAAGAGCACTGTGCTATAGTCAAGGCAAGTTTGATGGTACTATCTCTTCCTTTGCATTTTCATCTACCCCATCCTCACAGGCATAGTACCATTTCGTGCAAGTAAAGAAAGCATAGCTTTTTTTTTTTTTTTTTTTTTTTAAGCAACAGTGGGGAAACTATTTTATCTGCTGAAGTCTTTCTGATTACCTTAGACAGCACCTTTCTACCTTCACTGTGTATGAGGAAAATCCTGCTAGGCTGACAACATATTGAGAAATCAAGTATAAAAGAAAGGAGAGAAGACAGGGATTAGACAGATAATATATAAAACATTTACAGAGTTGATAATTGGCTGGTTAACCTGACCTACCCCTTTCCCTAAAAGTCACTTTGCATAGATTAGAGTGCCTTTTAATTTTTTTTTTCTTTTTATTTTCTTCAAGCCTAAGGGATTCAGTCCATTTTCTTTTGCATTATAACACTGCTATTACACGTTGTTACTCAGTACAGAGAGAAATAGTCTCATCAGTTTTACCATTCCTCTGTTCCAAAGCATAAGAATGCATTTTTTTTCTTTTGGTATTGTCTTTAAGCTATTCTATGTGGGGATACAAGGGTAACATAAATAACATAACAAACTTATAGAAGTTATAAAGGTCCAGGAGTTCCCACAATTTATCTCAGACATGGTTTTAGGGTTCTAGATAAGTCAGTGTTTCTTTCTTCATTTTTTTCTCATCCCAGTTATTTTGGAGAGTAGAGAGTCAACCATTTAATTTTTCATCTATGCATATTTGCTTTTACTTTCCTGCACATATCATGATGTATTGCATGGCAAGATTATGCTTATATTGTCTCCTCTGACTAAAATATCATTTCTAGTCACATTAGTCTGGATAAGTGTCTTAGTCCTTTTGAGCTGTTATAGCAAAATACTGTAGACTGGGTAGTTTATAATCAAGAGAAATTTATATCTCACAGTTTTAGAGGCTTGAAGTCTATGATCAGGGTGTCAGGATAGCCAGGTTCTGGTGAAAGTCCTCTTCTGGATTGCAGACTGCCAGCTATGTGTCCTCATCTGGTGGAGGAAGGGTAGGCAGCTCTGTCAGTCCTCTTTTACAAGGGCAATATTTCTATCCACGTGGGTTCTCCTCTCATGACCTAATAACCGTCTAAGGGCCCCAACTCCTAATAGTTTTACACTGGGGGTTAGGTTTCCAACATTTGAATTTTGGAGGGGACATAAACATTCAGACCACAGCAATGACCCTACCTAGTCCTTTAAGACTCAGTTTAAATGCCACCTCTAGAAGGACTTTTCTCACCCAAAGATGGTCTATGTGTTCTCTGTGTGTGCCCATGTAGCACCATGCATATGTACTTATTCTGACTTTATCCTGCATTTTCTCTTTATTAAACCAGGAAATCTTTGATAGCAGGATCGTTGATGTATTTATCCTGCTATCTAGAGGCCTCAGGTAATTGTGATACCTCAGTGCCTGTCACAGTATTTTAGAATATGTATTTATTCTTTCACATCAGTTTCATTGATCCACTTTGTAATCTTGCTGGACATTCTCCTAGCTCTTTCCCCACCTTCCTCTAACTGGTGTCTGTAGAAAGCATATTCATCTCTCCATTCAAGACCAAGGAGTTGTTCCCTATCCCCCCTCTCCCTGCTACACACTGAACCATACTGCCATCTCTTAATTTACAATTAGTGGAGTTATTACATCTAATTGTTTCAAGGCTTCCCCTCTTTAAACAAAAAGGACGCTTCATAAAGCTGCAAACTTCAGCTTTCAATAGATTAATAAAATTATTCCCTTCTTATATGACTCTATGTTCCTTTCCTCTAATTTTGACCCTCAAATTCAGCTCTCCTGAGTTAAGGCCCCCATTCTCATCTTATCAAGATAAAATTTCTACCCCATATAATGTCCAAGTATTTGTTATCATGTCACCCTTTGGAAATATAACTAACAAATAGAAAGGCTCTTTAAGAAGAAAGTTTGTCAAATATTTAAAATAGAAAATATGTATCTTGGAATTGTCTCTTCCAGAAGGGAAACACTCCTAATTCCCTTCAATATTCCTTATCTTAGATATGTATACATATATATGTGTGTATATATATTTAGTTTGTCTTTATTTTGGGAAAACTTCTCTGATCTCCCTAAGATAAATCCCTCTAGTATAATCCCTCATAATATGTATTTCTTATTCATATCCTTTGTCACAATGTAATTTCACATTTAGTCATGGGACTTTCTGATTAATGGCCCTTCTAGCATTATACTATAAACTCCAAGAGGGCTTGAGTTATTAAAAATGGTTGCTTAGCATATGGTGTAATACAAATATTTGTTTAATAAAAGTAAATATCTATTGGTTCAGTGAAAGTGGATAAATTAATGTTTTGGATCTTTATGCCATTCTTAAAATAAATCTCCAGCCTCTCTGTTCTCCCCTTAAAGTATGGTGTCTGGAATTAAGCATATTAAAATGGAAGTGACATGGTGCAAAGTGGAACATGAGCTTCTTTCCTTCTAATGATGCTTCTCTTTAAGCTTACTGATAGCTAAACTATACCACACAGTTGGCTTATTTCCAACCATAGCTCACGTTTATGTGATTCCATTTTTTCCCCTTGGCCCATTACGATACTCAACAGGATTCTGACCTTATTATAATATTAATGTTTATTCTCATGGATTCAAGCCACAGTAGATGATGACTCCCATCAGCCCTTGTATGATCTTGATCTTCAGATCTATACATATTAGTCATACCAGAAATATTTGAAATCTTATGTATAATTAAAGAGCCCTATATAATAATACTTTAAAAATAACTGTAAATCTTTTTGTGTGTCCTGGCTTATTTTACCACATCGTGCCTATTATGGACTGAATTGGGTCCCCACCTCTGAAATTCATATGTTGAAACCCTAACACCTAGTACCTCAAAATATGACTGTGTTTGGAGATAGAGCCTTGAAAGGAATACTCAAGTTAAAATGAGGTCCTCAGGGTCTCTCCTTATCCAATCTGATTGGTGTCCTTATAAAAAGAGGAGATTAAGACACACAAAGAGATCCCAGAGACATTCCTGCACAGAAGGAAGACCATGTGAAGAAGGAGCAAGAGAACTGCCATATGCAAACCAAGGAGAGAGGCCTCAGGGGAAATCAATCCTGGTGGCACCTTGATTTTGGACTTCTAGCCCCCAGAACTATTAGAAAATAAATTTCTGTTGTTTAAGCCATTCTACCTTTGACATGGTGTCCATCTGCCAACTCAGAAAGAAACCTCAAATTTCCCTTCAGTGGTTCACTTTTTTCTTCATCTACCTCATCTCATTAAATGCAAAGTACTTCTGACTCCATAACACTAAAGCCTTTAGACTCTGCCTGTCTCTGTTCATCATGTGTTTCACTTTCAGTGCCAAGACATAGCCCATCCCAGCACGTTCACAGATTTTCTTGACACAACTACCCCTTGACTCTAGGTCTTCTTTTAAAACATCACCAATAATCAGCTTTGTAAAATGGAACTCTCTTCAATTCTTCCCCCCATTTAAAGATTTTTAATAAATATATTTTATTTTCAAAATCTCTTTTGCCTATTTTCCTATTTATCAGAGAAGGAAAACCCTTCACACATCAATCCCAGTCTTCTTGAAGTGTCATCTATTGCCCCTTTCAAGTTCCTCCATATGTTATACCCTAATTCTAGAAACAGCCAATTACATAAAGGTACCCTAAATGTCACACATTTTCATGTGACCAGGGTTTTATTCATACCTCCTATGCCATAGTTTGACTTCCTTAGAAATGCCACTGTATATGTTGTATAGTTCCCTATTCTTTAGCTAAGAGGGCTTTTTGCTTTATGGATTTCCATAGAAGGTTACACTTCTCTTTTATATAATAGTCACGTCTCTGAGTTATAACTGTTCTTGCATCCCTTCCTCCACAATTAACCTGGGAGCTCCCAAGAAAGAAACAGGACACAGTTTATTCCTCTTTATTTTCTCAGATTCCTAGTATAGTAGCTGCAACAAAGAAAGGACACAATTCACTGCTGTAGGACTGAGTTCACTTAAACACCTTTTTCAGCAAAGAAAAAAGCAACAAAAGAGATAATGGGCAAAGTGATTTGCTAAGAGTGCATATATTGGTGGGGCAGTTGACATTTTAACTCCTGTCCCCTTATTAACAACATCAGACAGGGTTCAAGCATTCTATTAATCAACATTAAAGAGATGTACAAAGGATTATTACTAGATAGGTCCAATTGTATTTATTATCATGTATTTCTGTGTTAGAAAACTGTCCCAGTACACTCTGGTTGAAAGCTCCATTCACATCACAGTGTGGTAAAATTGGTTGTGGTGTGGAAGCAAGGCACCCTTGCTGATGTGCCTCTCATCTCACCCCAGGTGAGAGCTGGGGTAGTCACTGTCTGCACCGTATGCAGCAACCAAGTGCAATCACAACTCTCAGTGGCTCCATGAAGTATGTAAAAGTCAGTGGGTCTCACGTGTTGGCTCTTCTCCAGGTTGTGCATCACGTTGAGGTCTAATGTGTCTCTCATTGTGGGTCTAGGCTAAAGCAACAATCGTTTTTTCACATTCCAGTGGTCAATACAAGTCACATGGTCAAACCTGAATCAATACAATCTAGCACAAGTGCTCTGACATTCACAGTGCATTGAAAAGGGCAATATGTCTTTTCTGCTTTTCTGGTTTTGCTATAAATGGACCTGAAGTCTTCCTGTGAACAGACCTTCACTGTTAATATTGTGAAAGTATTAAGCTGTTTGAAAAAAAAAAGAAGAAAAAGAAATACATTGCTTTTTCTAGTTAAATTCTCTAACTTAGGAAACATAAGGAGAAAGTCTAATAAAACACGAGGTTTATGAATTGAGTATTCCACTGCATGTAGTACTAAGGTTTGGGGAGAGGTAAGAATATGATAGATTCCACTCATACATAGTTTGCAGAATTTGACTTTTTCATTAGTTATAGATCAGGAAGTCATAGCTCCTTGTTCAGGGACTAGAATTAAAAATAAAAGTAAATCAACTTTTTTTAATAGAGAAAAGAACATATAGCTCTAAGCCAAATATTACCTACTGTTAATGCATTATTTTTTCACATTATTGTAAAAATAAATTGAGTTGCATTATTTTTAACCAAAATCCTAGCCCAGACTCTAAATCAGTTAAGAAATGGAGCCCTGTCCTAGACCACCCTGAAAATGAAATTACACTTCTGCTCTAAGCACATGCCATGCACATTGGCATGTTGAAAATGAATTTTAGTGATCAGAAAAACCTCATGAAGTATTTTTTTTAATGTCAGATATTGTGTGACCTATCCAGAAGCAAATTGACCACATCAGTCTGAATATGAACCATAAAACTCATTGATGACCATTCGTTTTTTTTGCATAATGTTTGATATTTCTTAAGATGAACAGTACCTAAAATACTGGGCAAATAGCCCAACTTTTGGAAATATGGCTCATTTTAGAAAGTCAAATGGAGGAGTAGAAGAAGTAGAATTTTTTAAATTGCCTTAAAATATGTTACAAAGTTTTAATGATTATTGCCTTCATTCTGATCTCATGTCAAATTAATCTACACCATTCTAAAAGAGAATAACACAATTTTAGAAGTGTTTTGTAAGAAAATGTGTCCAATCACACAGGAAGATCAATACAATGGAACTGTACGGTACATTATACATATATTTTCCTATTAACAACTTACAAAATGATGTTTCAAGTAGGAGTGACAAAGCAGACAGAGGTACATAATTTTAAAGACAGGAATTTGTTCAAATAAGCCCCTGGAGTATCAGGAAATAATTATTCTTTTTAATATAGATTGTTTTATTGATGTTCATAAAATTGTTCCTCCTTGGAGATTACCTCTGAGCTAATTAATTTGGTGATTCAATTCACTAAATGACATAATTCAATTTTGTGTCAGATTTGGTTTATTGAAGGGAAATGAAGTGAAAAGGAAGTTGAAAGTGATAGGAAAAATTTGGCTTCTTTCAACAACTAGGAACTCATGGGAGGGAGAATCACAGATTTGCAATTAAGATTTTTTAAAAATAAATTTAAAGGAATTTAAATTTCCAGAATTAAAAAAAAATTAAGAAATTGGAATCAATTATTTGATAGAGCAAGAGAGAGAGAACTTTAAGTATTATAATACTGTTTTTTAAAGGAGTAAAATGTGGAGGAAGTTAAGTTGAGTCAGGATTAAAAATGAAAGATTGAAACAGGAAAAGATATGAAGTTATAGATAGAGAGAAAAATAGAAGACAGATAGGAAATAGAAACAAGTCCAAGGGTGTTGGGGAAAGCAGAGAGGGCTTACTACTGACTTTGTTAACTATATGGGAACAGGGTTTTTGTCACTTCCATCTCTTACATGGGCTACTACAATATTATAGTGGTAAAGCTTTGCCTATTATCTCTAAACTTTGAAATTATGTGTAATCCAAGGTAATTTTTCTGTTTCAGTAACTTCACAAAAAGAGCTTGAAACATAACTTCATGAAATTTTAGATGCTCTGTATAAAAGAAAACAATTTCTTAAATGTTAAAAGTTTAAATTCTGTCCATAGTTAAAGTTAGAGGTTTACTTGCACAACCATTCTTGGAAACTTACACTTTTGCTTTAAAGTTAACATCACCTATGTTTATTTGTTCTTAGTTATGAATGAAACTTCCTCTAAAAGCATATGAGCTGAGAGGTTCTGCAACCTAGCCAAGATTGCTTCCAGATTCTCTGAACAGATCATGTTAAACAACTGTGTTTGGGGTGGGAGATGGGTCAGGTTTATGCATGTTGGTGACTTTCATGCATCAAATTGACTGGATTATATGTGGATTTTGTTTCCTGTGAACTTGCTTGTGTTTCTTGTGATGTTCATCACTGAAACTACTGACATACTGTGCTCATGGTAGCAGTTCTTAAATGTATCTTTGAACTCTGCAGAAGCCATGGAAATTCTACCCACAGAAATGTTGAAAATCACCAGAGAAGAACTCCCAGTCCACAGGGTTAGATACACTTCACATTTTAATTTAATCTTGACATTCCATCAATCTTATTCCCCTTGATTTCTCTTAATCTTGATAGATTTTTATAGAAATGGCTTTGTTGTCTTCTAAGGACCTCAGCTTTCTGGTTCTGCTTACTGGGAAGCAGACTTCCTTCCCTGGATCTGGATTCTCATCAGCATTTCTAATCCACTAGCTTAAAACATGCAGTGGGTGAACATAGCTACTGATGACTTTTAGATATTGATATGGGCTTAATAGTTGCCTCTTGGGAGTCAGCACGACTTATGCCAGATATTTACCAATTCTGCCTTGATCCTTCCTGTGCTCCCACTGCACCATTTCATGCCCTATAGCAGTGATTCTTAAACTATTGATGGGAAAGAATCTGTCCTCCCAAACTTTAATTGGTAATGGACTGATACCTTTATGTAATGGAAAAATTAAATTACTATAAAACTGAAATTAAGGACAAAAACCAAAACTACACAAATAAACAGGTCCACATATTTTATTATCAGATCCATTATATATACTTTTTTAGATCAAACTGCTGTAAAATAAATATTTATTCAGTTTACAGTCCAGTACTTATTTATGAATATATATATATGTCCATAAATATAATGTATATCCTATATAATATAAATATTTATTCACGTGTGAATAATACATATATATCCATATATTACCTATGACATATATAATATATATCCAGTTATCATATATCCATAAAATTTATAAATATTACCTAGTTTGCAGTCTAGAACTTGTTTATCAATAAAATTTTGAGTTGCAATTCCCTACACAGGCTGGAGGTCTTCCTTAGAATTCTGACTGTAAAAATTCACTTATTCGAAACATAGAGTTTGAAATCAGTCATACAATTGGTATTTAAAATTAAAATTGTAAAGCAATTGTTTAAATAAATAAATTTAATTCAACATATTTGTATTTGATTTCATAGGGCTCTGGTTTGGTTGGTTAGTTTGGTAAGGTTTTGGGTGGAATTTTGTTCTCCTTTTAAACATGTCTGCATGTATACTTGAAATTTTCATTTTTATGTATGGTGAACACATATATACAGTAGTACTAAAATAGGAGGATACTAAAGCAGTGTGCTTTCCACTTCAAAAACCACAGGCAACACCATAACTGTAAAAATGTTGTCTTTATTATGCCTGGTGTTTGTTTTTTCTGTGATTCAGTCTTCACTTGCAGGCTTATCCCTTCCCACTCTCTGATGTGTAATACCTGCAGATATACTCCTAGCCTCCTTATATCAATCTTGTTAGCATAAATGATTTGAGAAAAACTTTCTCCATAAAGTATAAATGAGTAATACAGTGTCCTGTCAAGCACATGAAGTAAGAATGGAAGAAATTTAGGCATACAGCATCATTTTTTTTTTGAAGATGTTCACTACCAAAAAGAACCATCCTCTGTATGGAGCTGTGTTTTTCAACATATAATAGCATACCAAATAGCACAGATATTAAATAATTAGTCCAGGAAAAATCAACTAATAAATGATGGTTAATGGAACATAAGACTACCAGATTCATAACACATGATGTTTCCAATGTGCGGTAAAGAATCCCTTGCTTAAAACTCACTCTTTTTTTTCCAATATATATTTAAGAACAGAGGTTGACGAATTATGGCCTGCAGGCCAAATTCAGTCCACCAACTGTTTTGTGAACAAAAGTTTGTTGGAACACACTCATTTGTTTATGTATTGTCTGTGTCTTCCATTCTTCAAAGGCAGCGTTGAGCAGTTTAGTACAATTTTGCAACGGGCCCTGGAATATTTACTGTCTGGGCTTAAATAGAGAAAAAGTATGTTAACTTCTGTTTATGAGACAATTTTTTAAGTAATTAAACTACAAGAATCTTAGGAAGATGTTTAAGCATAAAGCAAATATTAGGATTCCAATGGCAAGGCCATCTTTAGTGTAGAGAAAACTGTAACAGACATTCCCTATGATTTATCATCAAACATTCAAATAAGCTATTCTTGACCTTCGTTCATGCCTCTCAAGCCATCTTGTGCCAATGATTTAATCTCCATAAAGTTCCACCTTCCTTTGGTTACAAATACTCAAACTGCACTTTCAGGAAGACATGCAAGATATAAATGGGGCCCAAACCCTCTGATTATCAATGTTTTCTTCTTAAACTGCTTGCCTTCTAAACATTGAATGATTTTATTTTTTCAGTGTCTTAAAATTAGCTTTCACAACTGTTCACTGTGCAGATATGGCTATTCCAATCTTCCTTAAAATTAAATATTTTTACAGTAAACTTCTTAATGGGCACTCTGGTGACAGATTTTTTAAAAAAGAATCCTGAAGGAAACAAAATCTTAATATAATTTTTATGTTGGATAACTAATTTCCAATAATTATAGGCAAAACAAATTGAACTTTATTAAGGAACACAAGAAGTGTGAGACAAGGCAGTTTGTAGTGTTACCAGAGCAGAAAACGTGAATTGATTGGAGAAGGCTGACAGGATGAAGAAGGAAACTCTGAAATAGGGATCACTTCTTTTATGTCAGGCACTTTTTATATGCATATAATTTATTTGTCACAGTTGCCTAGCACAGGGAAACAGTTTCTTTTTCTGTCAATAAGAAAACGGAGATTCATAAATGTTAAGTTACAAGTCACAGTGATAAGTGTCAAGCTTGGCCATGTGAGAAAAAAGCCCTAGTTTCTTCATGACTGTGATCTGGGAAATGCACTGCTTAATTTCCTTTACTTTTGATTTTAAGAGTCTGAACTATAGGTAAGGAAAAAGAAAAATAAAAGCAAAGAAACAAAGAATCAAAAATGGGCAGACTGACTTAAGTGTTTCTGTCCTGTAATGCCAACATTACAGGAAGCTGCTTTTAGATCTCATTAGCACACAGATTTCAATGACATCTAATTTTGCTAAGTATGTGATACATAAAAGTGGCTGCTGTTCAATAAATCAAAAACAACAAATGACAAATACAACAGTATTGTAATAGTTATCATTTTTAAGTACTTAGTGTATATCATCTCTTAAGAATTACATATTAGGTTTAGATAATTGCTTAGTTCATTGTTCTATGCAACTTACATGTATTTACTCCTATAAATGACAACGAAACAATATCTACTAATATCCTCATTTTACAAATAAGAAAACAGAGGTTGTGAGAAATTGAGTGACTCGCTTATGGTGAAAAGTGGCTGGTAAGCAGCTAATAAGGGGTTAAACCAGGACATGAGTTAGTCTATGAGCCTTTCCTCTGAACCATTGTTATACTGCTTCACCTGTACTGGCTTTTCAATTAATATAATCATCTATTCAAAAATATATATTGTGTTTCTACTACAAGCTGTTCTTACTGGAGATATCACAGTGAGTATAAAAAATTTCAAATTTCTGCCTTCATGAAGCTTGGTAATAAAGTTAGAAATTTAATGTGGCCCAGTGTTAGATTTGGTAAATAGAGTGGGGGAATTTTCATAGAAAAAAAACAAATTTGCTCCTGAAATTATATGTACATATTTTTAAAAATCACGGAGAAAGGAAGAAAACCACAGCTCTAGCAATTTAAATATTCAAATGAAAGCTAATTTTAAGACATTGAAAAATTGAATTATTCAACATATAGAAGGCAAGCTATATAAGAAGAGAATATTGATAATTATAAATTTTTAGTCCCATTCATATCTTGCATGTTTTCCTGAGAGTGAAATTTGAGTATCTGGGTCATTAGAAGAATAAGAACAAGCATGTTTGTTTATGTGGTCATGTCCCTTGCTTAGATCTTGTAAGAGTTAACTAGTAAAATATCTTTAAAGTGTAATGGACTCTGGAAATTTTATTTTTGACCTCAGAGACTCTCAACTGTATCAGATATTTACATTATATTTCCATTTTCTAGTTTATTTTCTCATTTGACTTCCAAAGCTTTTTGAAGTCAACATTAACTGCCATCCTCCACACCTATCTACCACCTTTTCGTAAGGCTACTAAGATACTAGAGGAAATGAGTTTCCAAAGATTTTACGGTCAATTAGAAGTAAAATAAAGATCCAAATTCTATATTAGTGATCTGTATACATATTTCTGGTATGTGTGAATATGGACTATTTTAATACTGTAACAGGGTATAAGTTGCTTATTCAAATTAGGAAGAAAAGCTAACAACTAACAGAAATTTCAAACCTCAAAACTCATTTTCCAAAATTAAAGTCAATGCTACAAAATCAACCCAAACTTTTAATAGAAAGTGTTGTGTGTTAATTGCACCTCCCCAAAATGTATTTCAAGGTCCTAATCCCTGGTATGTGTGAATGTGACTTTATTTAGAATAGTCTCTACAGATGTAATTAAAATGAGGTTATACCTGAATTGTGCACTTAATCCAATACAACTGGTGTCATTTTGGGAAACACAGAGGAGAATGCCATATGAAGACACAGACACACAGAGTAAAGAGGCTGTATGATGACAAGTCAGTGATTGGAATTATGCAACCTGAATCAGGGAATACCAATGACTGCCAGCAACCAAAGAGAGGGTGGCCCTGCTAACTTGATTTTAGAGTTCTAGTATCCAGTAATACAAAAGAATAAATTTCTACTGTTTTACACCCCTCAGTTTGTGGTAGTTTCTTACAAAATTCATAGGAAATTAATATATATGGGTTCTTTGGTTTAATGCTCAGAGCTAATTTTGTTGGTAAGCATCTTCATAACTGATTTTTTTTAATAAAATATAGAAAGTTCTGCTCACAAATGCAACCTTCTTTTTTAAAAAAAATTATTTTATATTGGAGGATAGCTGATTAACAATGTTGTGTTAGTTTCAGGTGTACAGCAAAGTGATTCAGTTATACATAGATATGTATCTATTCTTTTTAAAATTATTTTCCCATTTAGGTTATTACAGAATATTGAGAAGAGTTCCATGTGCTATATAGTATGTCTTTGTTGGTTACCTATTTTATTTATTTATTTATTTATTCATTCATTTTTTCACAACCTTAAGGTGCTCTACACATTCAGAGAAACTTCTCTAGTAATGAACTATAGAAATGATACCTGAAATTATAGTCTTGCCTACCTATTTTAAATGTAGCAGTGTGTACATGTCAATTCCAAACTCCCAAGCTATCCCTCTCCTCCACCCTTCCCTCCTGGTAACCATAAATTCATTCTCCAAGTCTGTAAGTTTGTTTCTGTTGTGTAAATAAGTTCATTTGTATCATTTTTTTTAAAATTTGTATGGAGACACAAAAGACCCCTAATAGCCAAAAGAATTTTGAGGAAGAAAAATGGAGCTGGAGTAACCAGGCTTCTTGATTTTAGACTACATTACAAAGCTACAGTCATCAAAACAATATGGTACTGGCACAAAAACAGAAATATAAATAAATGGAACAAGATAGAAAGCCCAGAAATAAACAATGGAGAAAAGACAGTCTCTTCAACAAATGGTATTGGAAAAAATGGACATCTACATGTAAATAAATGAAACTAGAACATTGTTTTACACCATACACAAAAATGAACTCAAAATTGATTAAAGCCCTAAATGAGAGACTGGATACTATAAAACTCTTAGAGGAAAATGTAGGCAGAACACTCTTTGACACAAATTGCAGCAATATCTTTTTCTATCTATCTCCTATAGTAATGGGAATAAAAACAGAAATAAACAAATGGGACCTAATTAAAATCAAAAGTTTTTGTACCGCAAAAGAAATCATAAACAAAACAAAAAGACAACCCACAGAATGGGAGAAAATATTTGCAAACGATGCAAAGGACAAGTCATTAGTCTCCAAAATTTACAAACAGCTCATGTGGCTCAATATTAAAAAAAAAAAAAAAAAAAAAAAAAAAACCCAATCAAAAAATGGGCAGAAGACCTAAATAGATATTTCTGTAATTTTCTTTTAACAAAAATTTATTCTTTAATGATTTATCTTTTTTGGGGCTAAATTTTACTAATTTGTTTGCTTATTCTGTTGTCTCATTCTGGAGTTCACATTGTTCATAAAGCTATCAACTTTTTCATTAAAAGTATCTGTGGCATCATAAAGTTTATTCTCCTTTTCATTTTTCTTAAAGACAACAATCATTCAAATGTGGTGGGTTTGTTTTTGTTGTTTTCAATAAATTAACCAGCTTTAGGAGCTCTAATCCACAAACTTGAAAAATTTAGAAAATAAAATAATCAAAGCTAAAAGTTCCCTAATAAATAAGTTCTCATTTGGTGCTTTTAAGGGAGAGTTCTCAGCAAATATGTTAGAGAATAAATTCCAGAATAGAGTTGTCCATTTCTAATTTTAATATATATTTTTAATTTTGTAAAATAATCTACACCCAGAAAAGTACATTTAAATCAAATATACATTTAAACAAATAATTTAAAATTTAATACCTAACAACCACTCATTGAAAACCAAATATTGTCAGAATTCCACATGTGCCAAGCATACCCTCGTTGTTACAACCCACTCCCATTGCCTTATTTATAACTGCTAGCCTGAATTTTAAGATGATCATTTCTCTGCTCTTCTTATGGCCATACCATATGTATACATATATGAAATATTGTTTATTTTGCAGCAAATTATCATTTTCAAAAATTACTACAGGATTATTCCTTCTCCTAGATGCTATTCTACTATGTGATTTTGCCACTCCACTATCTAAAGGTGGAAAGTAATTCCCCTCCTATTAAAATTGGGCTAGCCTTTGTAACATAATTGCAACTGAATGATGCTATGTGATTTCCCAGGCTTTATCAGAAGGCTTGTAACTTCTGCCTTGGTCTTTTTAAACATTTGTCTCTGAATACTCCCTTTTGGAAGATTTTCTCTCATAATCTAGCAACATGTTTTGAGAAGCATGTGAAGTGCTCTAATCAATTGTCACAGCTGAGCTCAACCATAGAGAACAGTGACCAGCTATATGACCAAAATGGTCCTGCTTTTAGCACTAAACATCCAGCATATTAGGAACCCCTTCAGTTCCAGGAAAACTGGGACAGTTGGTCAAAGTATCTTAGACTCATCCCCACCTAGACACCAAAAATGTGACTATAGAATCTTCTACATAATTACAGCTGCAATCATTCAAGTCACCCACAGCCTTTCCAACCTTCTCAGCTGAAGCATCTAACATAGTGAAGCAGAAAATAATTCATCCCCCCATGCTCTATTTGAATTACTGACTCACAGAATTTATGATAATAACAAACCAGTTATTATTTTATGCCACTGAGTTTAGAGTACTTTTTTACACAGTAATACATAAGAAAAATATTATAAAATTTTCTTGAACTTTTTATAAATAACATGATTTGTACTTTACTGCCTTCATTTTTTTGCAGAATAAATGAATAACAAATTTGAAGATATACAATAGAACAATAAAAAATTAAGAAAAAGTATGTAAATGAGGCAAATACATGAGGCAAAAAACATTGGAATTGCAAGGAGAAATAGACAAATCCACAGTTACAGTTGGAGATTTCAACAGCTCTTTTTTAGTGATGATAGAGCCAACAAAAAGAAAATCAGTACTGATACAATTGAATAAAACAGCACCACCAGTACACTGGATCCAATTAGCATATATAGAATACTCTTTTCAACAATAAAGTAATACACATTTTTCAAGCTCACATGGAATATTCAGCATGATAGACCATATGTTGTGTCAAAAATCTGAAAAAAATGTAAAGGAACAAGAATCATACAAAATATATCCTCATTCCACAATGGAACTAAACCAAAATTAATTACAGAAAGATTGCTGGAAAAACTCCAATATTTGGAGATCAAACAATACACTTCTGAATAACACATGGATCAAAAAGAAGTGTCAAAATTAAAAATATTTTCAAGTAAATAAAAATTTAAAATATAATAATATTTCTGAGATAGAAGGAAAGCAGTGTTTCAAAGAAAATCTGTAGCATTAAATGTATATATTATAAAAGAAGTTGGACCTAAAGTAAAAATATAGTTTCCAACATTTTACACTACATAAATAACAAGTGGAAGCCTAAAGCTAACAGATGAAGATAAATAATAAAATGTAGAGGACAAATTTATAAACTTAAACTAGTAAATCAAAGGAGAAAATTAACAAACTGGAAAGCTAATTGTTTGGAAAAGAGGAATGAAATTGATAAAGCTGCAGCCAGGCTAAACAAGAGAAAGAGAAAAATTACCAATATGGAATTTTTCAGTAATCATTACTACTGACTCCATGGAAACTAAGATTATACTAAAGGAATACTACAAATAATTCTAAGGCCACACATTTTGTAATTTAGGTGAAATGTATCAATGATTTGACAGACACAAATTGTCAAATTTCACATGAGGAGAAGTAGATCACCTATACAGTTCTATACACATATTAAGTTGAATCAGTAATAAGTGCAAGGATTCTTCAATATATGCAAATCAAACAATGTGATACACCATATTAACAAACTGAAGGATAAAAACCATATGATAATCTCAATAGATACAGAAAAAGCTTTCAACCATATTCAACACCCATTTATAATAAAATCTTTCCAAAAAATATGCATAGAGGGAACTTACTTCAGCATAATAAAGGCCATATATGACAAACCCACAGCAGGTATCATAATCAATGGTGAAAAACTGAAAGCATTTCCACTAAAATCAGGAACAAGACAAGATTGCCCACTCTCACTATTATTATTCAACATTGTTTTGGAAGTTTTAGCCACAGCAATCACAGAAAAAAAGAAATAAAAGGAATCCAAATTGGAAAAGAAGAACTAAAGCTGTCACAGTTTTCAGATGACATGATACTATACATAGAGAATCCTAAAGATGCTATCAGAAAACTAGTAGAGCTAATCAATGAATTTGGTAAAGAAGCAGGATAAAAGATTAATGCACAGAAATCTCTTGCATTCCTAAACACTAATGATGAAAAATCTGAAAGAGAAGTTAAGAAAACACTCCCATTTACCATTGTAACAAAAAGAATAAAGTACCTAGGAATAAACCTACCTAAGGAGACAAAAGACCTGTATGCAGAAAATTATAAGACACTGATGAAAAAAAGTAAAGATGATACAAACAGATGGAAAGATATACTATGTTCTTGGATTGGAAAATCAGCAGTGTGAAAATGACTACACTACACAAAGCAATCTACAGATTCAATGCAATCCCTGTCAAACTACCAATGGCATTTATCACAGAACTAGAACAAAAAATTTTCACAATTTGTATGGAAACAACAAAAAAACCCTAATAGCCAAAGCAATCTTGAGAAAGAAAAATGGAGCTGGAGGAATAGGACTCCCTGACTTCAGACTATACTACTAAGCTACAATAATCAAGACAGTATGGTACTGTTGCAGAAACTGAAAGATAGATCATTGAAACTAGATAGAAAGTCCAGAGATAAACCCATGAACATATGATCAGCTTATCTTTGATAAAGGGGGCAGAACATACAATGGAGAAAAGACAGCCTCTTCAATAAGTGGTTCTGGGAAAACTGGACAGCTACATGGAAAAGAATGAAATTAGAGCACTTCCTAACACCATACACAAAAAGAAATTCAAAATGGATTAAAGACCTAAATGTAAGGCCAGACACTATAAAACTCTTAGAGGAAAGCATAGGCAGAACACTCTATGACATAAATCACAGCAAGATCCTTTTTGACCCATCTCCTGGAGAAATGGATATAACAAAAATAATGGGACCTAATGAAATTTAAAAGCTTTTGCACAGCAAAGGAAGCCGTAAACAAGATGAAAAGACAACTCTCAGAATGAGAGAAAATATTTTCAAACAAAACAACTGAGAAAGGATTAATCTCCAAAATAAACAAGCAGCTCATGTAGCTCAATATCAAAAAAACAAGCAATACAATCCAGAAAACGGCAGAAGACCTAAATAGATATTTCTCCAAAGAAGCATTCAGATTGTCAACAAACACATGAAAGAATCTCAATGTCACTAATCATTAGAGAAATGCAAATCAAAACTGCAATGAGGTTTTACCTCACACCATTCAGAATGGCCATCATCAAAAAATCTACAATCAATAAATGCTGGAGAGGGTGTAGAGAAAAGGGAACACTCTTGTGCTGTTGGTGGGAATGTAAATCAATAAGGCCACTACGGAGAACACTATGCAGGTTCCTTAAAAACCTAAATATAGAACTACCATGTAACACAGCAATCCTACTACTTGGCATATACACTGAGGAAACCATAATTCAAAAAGAGACATGTACCACAATAGCCAGGACATGGAAGCAACCTAAGTGTTCATCAACAGATGAATGGATAAAGAAGGTGTGGCACATTTATACAATGGAATACTACTCAGCCATAAAAAGAAACAAAATTGAGTTATTTTTAGTGAGGTGGATGGATCTAGAGACTGTCATATGGAATGAAGTAAGTCACAAAGAGAAAAACAAATACCATATGCTAACACATATATATGGAATCCAAAAATATAAAATTGTTATGAAGAATCTAGGGGTAGGACAGGAATAAAGACACAGACAAAGAATTGGCTTGAGGATGCAAGGAGGGGATAGGTTAAGCTGGGACGAAATGAGAGAGTAGCATTGACATATATACACTACCAAGTGTAAAATGCATAGCTAGTGGGAAGCAGCTGCATCCCACCATGAGATCAGCTCAGTGCTTTGTGACCACCTAGAGTGGTGGGATAGGGAATGTGGAAGGGAGACACAAGAGGGAGGGTATATGTGGATATATGTATACATATAGCTGATTCAATTTGTTATACAGCAGAAACTAACACAACATTGTAAAGCAATTATACTCCAATAAAGATGTTAAAAAAAAAAAAAAGAAGAATCTTCCATATGAGAAATCATCAGACCAGCAGATTTTTTACCTGTGCATTCTGTCAATCATGTAAGTTAGAAATAATACCAATTTTCCACAGATGAATCAGATCTGTGGAAAATTGGTATTAGATGAAGACATTAGAAGAAAAAAAGAACAGGCCAATATCACTCATGAATACAGATGAAAATAACCTTCACCAGGAATTAGCAAATCAAAACCGTAAATTAAAAAAATAATAAAATTATATATAATGGAAAATGGGATTTGTTCTAAGTTTGCAAGGGTATTTCATCATTTAAAAATCAAGGTAATACACTATATAGAAGAAAAACATACAATCATATCATCTGAAGCATAAAAAAATATTTGACAAAATCCATCACTTATTTATGACCAAAATGACTCAGCTATCTATGAGTAGAGGAAAAACTTCCATAAATTTATCAATGATTTCTCTGAAAAACTGATCAATAACCTCATATGTAAATTGTGATAAAATGGACATTTTATCCCTAAGTTGAAGAAAAAGGCAAAGCTGTCCTCTCTCACATTATGCTGGAATTGCTAACTGAAGCAATCATACAAGGCAAAGAAATGAAATGCATGCACATTGGTAATAAATAAATAAAACTGATTTTATTCACAGAAGACAATATTGTCTATGTAGAAAATTCCAAGAATCAACATGAACAACCAAAAACCTCCTAGAACAATTAAGTGAATGTAGCAATATCACAGGATGCAAGACTAACATAGAAAAGTCAATTACTTTCCTATATACCAGTAAGGAAATTATTTTATTTAATTTATTTTTTATTGAAATATAGTTGACTTACAATATTATTTTAGTTTCACATTTACAGTACAGTAATTTGATATTTTATAGAATATATTCCACACAAAGTTATTATAAAATATTGACTATATTCCCTGTGAAGTGTATTATATCCTTGTAACTTATTCATTTTATACCTGGCATTTCATACCTCTTAATCCTCTTCACTTATTTGGGCCCTTCCCCCACTAACACTCCTCTGGAAACCACTAGTTCATTCTCTGTATCTGTGTCTGTTTCATTATATTTGTTCCTTTGTTTTACATTTTACATTCCACATGACAGTGAAAATATACAGTATTTGTTTTTCTCTATCTGATTTATTTCACTAAGCATAATACTCTCTAGGTCCATCCATGTTTTTACAAATGGCAGAATTTCATTCTTTTTTATGGCTGATTTTATATATGTGTGTGTGTGTGTATATATATATATATATATATACACACACACACACACTTCTTTATTCATTCATCTGTCGATGGACACTTAGGTTGTTTCTATATCTTGGTTTTTATAAGTAATTATGCACTGAACATTGAGATGCATATATCTTTTTGAATTAGTGTTTTTGTTTTCTTTGAATAAATACCCAGGAGTGGGATTGCTGGATTGTATATTAGTTCTATTTTTAATTTTTTAAGGAACCTCCATACTGTTTCTCATAGTGGCTGTACCAATTTACATTCCCACAGACAGTGCACAAGGGTTACCTTTTATCACCAACACTTGCTATTTCTTGTCTTTTTGACAATAGCCATTCTGACAGGTATAAGGTGATACCTCCTTGTTTTGATTTGCATTTTCCTGGTGAAAATGCAAATCATGCTGAGCATTTTTTCATGTGTCAGTTGGCCATCTGTATGTCTCCTTTGGAAAAATACCTATTCAGGCCCTCTGCCTACTTTTTAATCAGATTTTTAAAAATATTGAGTTGTATGAGTTATTTGTATACTTTGGATATTAACCTTTTATGGGACATTTCATTTGTAAACATGTTCTCCCATTCAGTATGTTGTGTTTTCATTGTGTTTATGATTTCTTTCTCTGTGCTAAAACATTTTACTTTGATTAGGTCTCATCTGGTTATTTTTGCTATTATTTCCCTTGCCTGAGGAGGAAGATATAAAAAGGGCTAAGACCAATGCCAAAGAGCGTACTGCCTATGCTTTCTTCTAGCAGTTTTGTGGTTTCAGGTCTTATATTTATGTCTTTAATCCATTTTCAGTTTATTTTTGTGGATGATGTGAGACAACTCTCTCCTTTCATTCTTTTAGCTGTCCAGTTTTCCCAAAACAACTTATTGATAAGACTATAGTTTCTCAATTGTATAGTCTTGCTGCCTTTAGTCATAGACTAATTGAGTACATATGCGTGGGTTTATTTCTGGGATCTATCTCTATGTTGTGCCATCGATCTATGTGTCTGTTTTTGTGCCAGTACCATACTGTTTTGACTACTGTAGCTTTGTAGCATAGCCTGAAGCCAGGGAGTTTGATACCTCTAGAATTGTTCTTTCTTTTACCAAATTGCTTTGGCAATTCAGGGTGTTTTGTGGTTCCATTAGAATTTTAGGATTATTTGTTCTAGTGCTGTGAAAAATGACATGGGCATTTTCATAGGGATTGTATTAAATTTGTAGATTGCTTTTTGTAGCATGGGCATTTTAACAATATTAATTCTTTCAATCCAGGAATACTGAATATCTTTCCATTTATTTGTACCCACTTCAACATCCTTCATCAATGTTTTATATTTTTCTGAGTACCAGCCTTTCACTACCTTGGTTAAATTTACTCCTAGGTAGTTTTCCTTTTGATTTGAATTAAATGGGATGTTTTCTTGATTTCTGTTTCTGATGGTTCACTCTCAGTGTATAGAAATGCAACAAATTTCCTATGCTAATCTTGTACCCAGCAATTTTATTGAATTCATGTATTAATTCTAATATATATATATAGAAGTCTTTAGGGTTTTCTATATATAGCATCATGTCATCTGCAAATAGTAACAGTTTTACTTTTTCCCTTCCAACTTGGATACCTTTTATTTCCTTTTTATTGTCTGATTTCTGCAGCTAGGACTTTCAATACTACATTAAATATGTGGCAAGAGTGAGCATCCTTGTCTTGTTCTTTATTTTAAAGGAAAAAAAAACTTCCAGTGTTTCACCATTGAGTATGAAGTTAGCTGTGGTTTTGTCATAAATGGCCTTTGTTATATTGAGGTATGTTCCCCCTATACCAACTTTGTTGAGAATTTTTATCATGAATGTCCGTTAAATTTTGTCAAATGATTTTTCTGCATCTATTGAGGTGAGGTGATAATGTGATTTTTATCTTTTCCTATGTGTTTACATTTTCTGATGAAATTTTTCTTTCCAACATTTTCTTATTTCTTGGTATAGTCTTTTCTTTTTTGCATAAGGAAGACATTAACATTTCTTGTAAGATGAGTTTAGTAGTGATAAACTCTTGGTTTTTGCTTGTTTGGAAAACTCTTTATTTGCCCCTCAATTCTGAATGATTTGCTGGGTAGAGTATCCTTTGTTGTAGGTTTCTTCTTTAAGTACTTTAAATTCATTAAGCCACTCCTTTCTGACTTGTGAATCTTTGTTAAAAAATAAGCTTATAGTCTTATAGGGATTCCCTTGTATGTGACTCTGTTTTTCTCTTGTTGCCTTTAAAATTATCACTTTGAATTTACATTTTAATTATGATATGTCTTAGTGTGGGTCTTTTTGGTTCATCTTGATTGAGTCTCTGTGCTTCTTGGACTTAGATATCTGTTTCTTTCTTCAGATTAGGAATTTTTCAGTCATAATTTCATCAAATATGATTTCCTCCCCTTTCTTCTTCTTTGGGACCCTTATAATGATAATGTTAGTATGCTTGATGTTGTCTCAAAGGCTCCTTAAACTACCCTCATTTTTAAATTTGTTTTTTCTTTTTGCTGTTCTGATTGGAAGGTTTCCAATACCCTGTCTTCCATGTTGCTTATGCATTCTTCTGTATCATCTAGTCTGATTCCAGGTGGATCTTCAGCTTTGGTTATTTTTATGTTTTCTAGTTCTTTGCTGAAGTTCTCACTGTGTTCCTCTATCCTTTATCCAAGGTCAGTGAGCATTTTTTTATTCACTATTGCTTTGAATTCTCTTAAGTAAATTATTGATCTCTGTTTCCTTATGAAAACATAATGAAATGTTTATTTTCTGGGGTTTTATTTGTTCTTTCATTTGGAACATATTCCTCTGTCTTCTCAGTTTGTTTGACTTTCTTTGCTTGTCTTCATGAAACTAGGTGAAACAGTTTCCTATCCTAGGAAACTTGTGTGAGAGCATCCCTATGTAATTTGTTAGTGCCTAGTAGTTTTGGTGCTAGAGGCAAATCTGAAGTGACTACTGGCTGCATCTTTTCCTGGGTTGCTCTGGCAGTCTCCATCTTGGTGTGGCATAAGGCTGGAATTGTATGGGCTAGAAGTGGAATCAGGTGTGAGCCAGCACTCCTCCCAGGCTCAATGGACACTCCCACCCTGATGAGGGATGGGACCAGGATCCAAGAGGCTGGAGAAGGGGCCCTGAGGGAGCTGAGATTCTCCCCAGTATGACAGCCACTTTTTCCTTGGTTGGGGCAGGGCCAGGGTCCAAGTGTCTGGAACAACAAATCTGAGCTATCTCTGCTTCTACTCAGTGCAACGGTGATCTCCAGATTGGCTGAGGTAAGGCTGGGCCCTGTGGGGTTAGAGCCACAATTCTAAGCTAACTCCACTTCTCCAGGGAATAATGGAAGATTCTGCCCTGGTTGGGGCCAGGAGGGATTGGATCAGGAGCCTGGTGTGGGCTGGGGAGCATCCTGAGGTGGTCTGGCAGGCCAGCCAGATCACCAGGAAGTTTTCATCAATCTGCTGTTTCTGTGCTCAAACTAGGAGCAAGCACCTCTGGGCACCCTCGAGAAGAGCAGACACTTGGTTTCCTATAAGTCCAGTAAGTCTCACTGCTTTCAAACCAGGCAAGAGAGCTCATCTTCCCAGTGCCAGACCTCATTGCTGGTGTGCCCAATATGAGATTTGAATGCTTTGCTCCTTAGGGAGTAACCCCAAGACTGTGATATATCCCTCCTCTTCTGGGTCACCTACCAGGAGTGTGGCTGAGTAGATTGCTTCTCCTCTCTTTCTACCAAACTCTGTGTTTCTTCCTGTATAACCTTGGTTGTAGAAGATCCACTCTGCTAGTCTCCAGGTCATTCTCAAAATGAGTTGCTGTATATGTAGTTTTAGTTTTGATGTGTATGTGAGAGGGTGAGAGGAGGTGAGCTCAAGGTCTTCCTACTCTGCCATCTTGATCCCACCTTATATCCCTATAATGAAAGAGTGAACTTTGAAGAAGAAAAAAAAAAGAAAAAGAATACCATTTACAATGGTCTCAAAAACAAGGATAAAGTTAGGTATGAATCTATAAATATGTGCAGAGAAACATATTCAAAAAACTACAAAATGGTGATTCAGAAAACGAGTCTTAGCAGGCTTTTCTTTAAGTAACAGATTTCATTTTTTAGAGCTGGTCTTTGTTTACAGAAAAACTTAGCATATACACCCTCAAACTCACAGATTCTACTCTTTTTAACATCTTCAGTAATGCAACATATTTGTTACAATTGATGAACAAATACCAATACATTATTATTAATTAATGTCCATAGTTTACATTATGATTCACCTTTTATGTTGTATATTTATATATTTTGGCAAATGCATAATCACATGTGTTCACAATTACAGCATCATAAAGAATATTTCATTGTCTTTTGTGTAGTATATTTTGAATGTGGGAAGTGTGAGTAATCCAGCTTAGTTCTTTCTTTGGTTCTTTGTGTTCTTCCTGGTCCCTTGTATTTCCATATGAGTTTTAGAATCAGCTAATTTATTTCTGCAGACAAAGCAGTTTAAAAGTTGAAATATAGGTCAATTTGGAAGGTAGTGACATAGTAATGAAAAGTTTTCTGTTTCATAAACATGGAACGCCTTTCCATTCATTTAGACTTTTAATTTTTTCAACAATGTTTACGTAGTTTTAGTGTCTAAAATTCTTGAATTATTTTTCAAATACATTTCCATGTTCTTTGTTTTCTAATGCTCTTGATTTCTTAATTTAAAATTCATACCACTTATTGTTAGTGCATAAAAATACAACAGATTTTTGTGCATTGACCTTATACCCTGCAATTTTGCTGAACTTGTTCATTAGTTGTAATAATTTATTCTTATTCTTCAGGATGTAGTATAAACAAGATCATATCAAGTACAAATAGTTTTAATATTTCCTTTTCAATCCGGATACATTTTATTTTTTACCTAATTTCCTTCAATAGAATCTCTAGTACAATGTTGAACAGCAGTGGTAAGAGCAGATATTTTTGTCTTTTTCTTGATCTTAGATAGCATTCACTCTGTTACTATATCACTGTTAAGTTTAATTTTAGCTGTGGATTTTTCATAGATGAGTTTTACCAGATTGAAGTAGTTACTTCTTATTTCTATTCCATTGAGTGTTTTTATCACAAAAGGATGCTGCGTCAAATGATTTTTCTGCCTCTACAGAGATTATCATGTGGTATTTTCCCCTTTATTCTATTGATACGGTACAGTAAATTGATTGATTTAGAACGTTAAATTAGTCTTGAATTCCTGGGACAAATCCCACTTTGTCATGGAATATAATCTTTTTACTATGTTGGTGGAGTCAGTAATTCCAGTAGTCTAGGCTTCCTTAGGAATGGTTTCTGTCAAAGTCATTTTTGTATTTTCGATGAGTCATACTTTCAAGCTTCTTTGAATGCTTTGTAATTTTTTGTAAAGAACTAAGAATTCCCATGTGGTAATTTTGTTATATAATGTGGTAATTTTGGAAATCTGACTCTCACAGTCCTCAGGGATTGTTGATTTTGCTTGTGTAGGCTTGGAAATGTCCATTTTTGACTTTTCCAAATGATTTTTGCAGTGTGTACTCTTTGTTGTGTGTCATCACTGAAATTTCTGGCCTGTTTTCTCTATCTTCAGACAGTGATCTTACAAAAATGTCCTTAAATGTGTGATTCCAAAAGGGGATGTAGAAGAAGGGTTCTGCCTCTTTAAATGCCTTCAATGATGCCAGCAGGGGAAATCAATTCAGCCAAAAAGGCTAAAACCAAGGAAGGTGTCTCTGGCATTTTTTCAGGGTTTCACCACAACAAACCAAATTCACAACCTCTAATTTTTGGAGCACAAGGTCTCCTATGCTTGCTGCAGCACCAGCTATACAACAAAGGAATGCAGACCACTGTCCCCAGTTCGACAATGGGGCTGAGAAATGGGGCATGGTAAATGGTTTGTGGATGCTGCTTTCTTACCAAAATGAGCTCCATCAAGTAGTCTCCTTGTTATATGTGAACAATCATATTCCTGTGTTCCAAATTAGTTGATTTAATTCTTTTCAGTTGAATGGTTGCTTAGATGGAGGGACCAATACTTGGATCTTCCTGCTCTGGCATTTTGCATGTATGTTAGATTTATTGGGCACTCAGGGAGCTTAAAAACTCTGCTGCTTCCATTTGTTTCTTGCCAAAATTCTGATTAAAGCTTTTGTTCTTATTTTAGAAAGACTTCAATGTTTCAAAGTTCTGAAAATATTCTCTTTTATTATTTTCTGAGACATTTAAATTTCCCCTTAAACATATGTGTTAAACCAACCACTTACAAACACCTTTTTATTGAAAAATAGTTTTCCCCCTGTCTGCAGTTCCACCTCCTTCATATGTCAATAGCTATACATACTTGTGTCTATATATAGTTTCCTCATTCCATTTCATTGGTCTATTTATACAACTTTGTTATTACTACAACATATCATTTTTAAGACTTTAAAAACTCAATACTTTGTGCAATTAGTATGATAGTGTATTGCCTACTCTTGGCTCCAGGCATTTCCAGATCAACTTACTAAGTTGTGTAAAATAACAATATAAAACATTTTGGATTGCAAATACAAACATTGTATATATAAATTGAATTAATAAGGCAATTTTGAGGACATGCTTTTAAAATGCAATTTCTAATGCATTACATATATCCATTTATCAAGCCTTCTTTAATGACTATCAATAAAAGTATGTAATTTTCCACAGATAGGTCTTGTCTTTCTTTGTTAGATATTTTCCAAAGCAATTGAAATTTTTTCATTTTATTGTAAATTATTCCCCTGTCAGCTGATAGTATATAGAACTACAATTGATTTGGGTATATTGATTAGATATACAGAACCTGACAAACACTCTAATACATTTTTTAACAAGCGTTTTAAATTTTCTCTATGCCCAGGGATATCAAATAAATTGATTACATTATAAAATTATTTTTCAATGTATATGTAGCACTGGATATTACCTCAATTAAAACATTGAATATTAGCAGATATTGTAGTTTTCCCTGTTTATTTTTTATTTTAAAAGAAGAGACTTCAGATTTTTAAATTTGAGCAAAATGTTTGCTGTAGGAATTTATGAATTACTTACATTCTATTTAAAAATACTTTCTTCCTCACCTAGTAAGGTATTTAATCACAAATAAATACTGAGTTATATGAGAATTTTCTGCATCAATAAATAAAATCAAATATATTTTTCCTCTTTTTTAATCAATATATTGTTATACTGATTTATTTTCTAATATTAAATAGCCTACATTGCTGGGATAAACCCAAATATCCATGCTGTATTATTCATTTTGTATAATACTATAATGAAATTTCCTTTAAGTTTTGTTCAGAATGTGATATTGGCCTGTAATTTTCCTTCCTTTTAATGTCAGCTTCAGATTTTGGTATCAAGGCTTTGCATCCTCATAGCATAAATTGGGAAACATTGCTTCCTTCTCTATATGTGTAAGGTTGAATTTACTTCTTTATTAACATTCTGATGTAATTTGCTATTGAAAACAGCCTAACTTGCCTTGTTTTTGTTTGTGTATGCCTGTGTGTGTTATTTTGTTTTTAGGGAAGGATCTTTTTAAAAGTTAGTTTATTATCTTTAGTGGTTGTAGAATTATTCTTGAGTGTAGGGAACTATCCACTTTATCTGAAACCTCAATACTGGTGTAAAACTTTCCATAATGCTTCAATATAATCTTGTTAAAATCTGCAGACATATTTTGAAGTACCTTTTTCATTTCCGATATTTGTTGTCTGTCTACTTTTTTTTTCTTTCTTTTTTGTTTGCTTTTTTCTTATTATAGTCAGAGATTTTTAGATAGTATGTATTTGTCTCTGTTCAGTCTCCCTCTATTACAATATTATTTTCTAATTTATTAATTTTTGTTTAAACATTATTTTCCTTTCCTTGTACATTATTTAGAATTTTCTGCATTTTTCTAATCATTTTAAAAATATAAACACATAGACTATTTTATCATTTGCATGAAAAGTATTTTTTTTTCCTGAATCATATTGGTGTATGTCAGTTGTTAGCATAGCGTCCTCTATATCTGAATAATTTACTGTGTAATCCCTACAAAGATTTTCTTCTATATAACTATAATATAGTTATCAAAACTAATTAAATTTCAGTGATGAATTAAATTCATATAATGTACAGTCTTTGTTCAAGTTTCATGAGTTGTCCCAGTAATGCCCACTGTAGCAAATGCCTCCAATTTACAATCATTTGTAGCAAGCCTCTTTACTTTCCTTCTGTCTAAAATAGTTCCTTAGTCTTTCCTTTACATGCTGCTGCTGAGGATTCCAATTCAATTATTATGAACACTGCCTCTCAATTTGTGTTTTTCTTATGACTCATCATGATTATATTATGCTGTCTGTTATTTTGGTAGGTATATCTCAGAACTGACAGCGTATTCTCATTGCATCTAATCATGTGGCATAAGAGCTTTGATTTATTTTATTATTCGTAATAAATGGAACAAATTGTTGATTTTGTTAATCTTACTTACAAGGTGTCTCCCAAGTTTTTCATCTGTAAATGTATTCATTTCTCTCTCTCTCTCTCTACCCCTTTCCTTCATTGCCTTCTTGTGGGTTGACTGAATATTCTTTTAATCTTTGTGTTTGTTGGTTTTTGTCTACCTCTTTGGAAGTTATATACTTTGTTTTTTTCTTCTGGTATTAATGCTAAAAATTAAACATAATTTTACAAAATGTAAAATAGATAGCTAGTGGGAAGCAGCCACATAGCACAGGGAGAGCAGCTCTGTGCTTTGTGACCACCTAGAGGGGTGGGATAAGGAGGGTGGCAGGGATGGAGACTCAAGAGAGAAGAGATATGGGAACATATGTATATGTATAACTGATTCACTTTGTTATAAAGCAGAAACTAACACACCATTGTAAAGCAATTATACTCCAATAAAGATGTAAAAAAAAATTGGTAATTCAAAATTAACCAATAGATTTAATCTCCTTCAAGGTAATGAAATTATATTAGAATACTTTAGCTTCACATTCCTAACATATTTTTAACAGTTTAATTCTAATTTTATAATACTATAAAATGTTAGTATTTTGCTGTATTGTATATTTAAGTTCATTCAGTTTTACCCACAGAGTTACCACTTCTTTGCTTTACATCTCTTCCCAGAACCTCAGTCTACAATCACATTCCTTCTACCTGACGTATATACCTCAGAAATTTACTTAGTAAGAATTGGCTGGTGATAAACTCAGAAGTATTGGTAAAGAACACTTCTACTCATTAGTACAAGACCCTTGTGTTCTAGCTATTGAATACACAGCACTACCTAGCAGCCATTTGTTTAATGCATTATAGAGCTTTCATATGTAAGGATGATTCTTTCGATTGGGGTTTAGCTGAGATTTCAACAGTTCATTCTTTGGTTCCTTAAGACTCACTGCTTCTGGATGATGGGATAAGTCATAAGACCAGTACATCACAAAGTTATAAGCCTATTATTTCACCACCTGTTTTTGTAAAATTGCTCCCTTATTCTGAGGCAATTTAAATTGAAACATCCTGTCAATAGACTGTCATTTATCTTGGATGCCCTTGGATCACCACATTGGTGCTTGCAATGTGGTCTGTAAAGGTAAGCCCATTTCCAGAATAGACCCTGCCAAACTGAAGAAGATTTGATGTGATCAAGCTGTTTGCACTTGGATGGTTAATTAACTAATGAAGGGGCTGTATTGGGCTCAGCATAATTTTTGTGATATAGGATTAGATATTCAGTCACACCATTGTGCTCAAGTGTAACATACATTCTTCCAACAGTGTCTAGTTTGTCCATGAGGAAGAGGCTAGATATACCTTAACATGAGACACAGAGAAAAAGATCTGCATGATTTTGCACACATCATAATTCAATTCACACTTCTTCTCTAGACTTGTTTCAATATTCTAACGCTTTTATTTCCAAGCCTATGACCACTTAGCCAAAATAGTTTCATTTTCCTGGACTATGTATTGGTATTCCAGACCACTTTTCTTGTAAAAAAAAAAAAAAAAGTGAACAGGCAATTGTATTTCTCTTTGCTTTATCCAATGGGAGAATTTTCCAGGGCTTCCCGGTGGTGCAGTGGTTAAGAATCTGCCTGCTAATGCAGGGGACACAGGTTCGAGCCCTGATCCAGGAAGATCCCACATGCTGTGGAACAACTAACCCCGTGCACCACAACTACTGAGCCTGCGTTCTAGAGCCCACGAGCCACAACTACTGAAGACTGCACGCCTAGAGCCAGTGCTCCGCAACAAGAGAAGCCACCACAATGAGAAGCCCGTGCACCACAAGGAAGAGTAGCCTCCACTCACTGCAACTAGAGAAAGCCCATGTGCAGGAACGAAGACCCAGTGCAGCCAAAAATAAATAAATTTATTAAAATAAATATATTTCCCTTCACAACCTGCCTTTCAAGTGGGTCTATAAACAAGAAGAATATATTTTTGTTGATAATCAGAATATCATGGCAATCCGTCTATAAAATAAGCCTGAGTTCTTACTGCTGTCATCTGTTGGTTATTCTGAAGCCCCATGAGGTTAAGGTGTGAATTATGGGCGATGCTCTAGTGCAGCAGCAACATTTTTGGCACCAGGGACCAGTTTCGTGGAAGACAATTTTTCCATGGTGGTGGGGTGGGGAGTGGATGGTTCAGGTGGTGATGCAAGTGAAAGGGAGCAGCAGAGGAAGCTTCACTCACTGGCCTGCCACTCACCTGTGCAGCCCAGTTCCTAACAGGTCGCAGACCGGTCTGTGGTCTGGAGTTTGAGGACTCCTGCTCTAGTGTGACTGCAGGAAATGACATAGATATTTGAACTACCTGTTCATGTAACTTACACATACCTTCTGAACCTTCCCAGGTCTAAGCCTGAATATACCAGTTTGATTGTATAATAGGTGGCTATTATATCCACCCTGACTCATAATTCTGAGAAACTGAATACACTTATCTCACAATAGACTGCTTTGATCACATAGTCAATGAGAATCACAAGATCATAATGAAAAACATCACATCTTCTTTTCTATAGAGAATGGCTCATAGGCACAGTTTATCTGTAGATACTACTTCAAAACAAATCTTATGTAGCTAAACAACTTTTTTTAAAATTTTGAATTAATAACCACTATGTTAATATATCACCTTGTATTGCTTCCCATACTAGCCTCATCTCATTTTTTCTCTCTTGATGCGCTTGGATTATTTTTCCTAAAAATAAGATGAATTCTTCCTCAGACCACTATGAAACCTGATCTAAGACAGAAGTGGAGGAAAGACAAGTTTAAAAGAGCTAGTCCAATAACAGTTGAATATATTTTAATATGTTAACATAGAAAGGGGAAATAGCAATCTTTGTAAGATGTGCAGCATCAAGAAAGATTTAGAATGAGGAGTTATGTTTGACAAAAATAGAACAAAGCAAGGTAAATACCACTGAGAAAACTCAGGAAGTAAGCAAATACTAAATGACAATTTATTTTAGGCTTTAAGTAATAAGCTAAAATAACAAATTTACTTTCATTATTTTACACATTAGAAGCAATGACATTTTTATACACTCAAGGTCTATAAATTATCTCAGGAGGATTATTATACTGTGTTTGGATAATTTTTAGCTCTATATTTTTACAAATTATATCACCAGTTTAAACGTAACCTCTTAGTATATATTACTGCATGTTTTGTCACTGCTTTCTAAGAGTGTGTGTGCACAATATCTATCTACCTTGTACTTTAAACTTAACCCAGATTTCTCCTATTTTGTGAGGGCTTTTCATGGCCATCACGGTCACAGTTTTTAGGGTTCCAAATAACAGGGCTTGTTCTACACCCAAAGAAAATAATGGCATGTTATAAGAGGGAGGCAGAGGTCTTTGCCCCATCACACAATTTTCTGTTTTCCAGAGAAAGTTTTCCATCTTAATGTTTCTATCAGTGACTATAATAGTCATAGTGGACTAGAATATATTATCATAACAAACAATATGAATCTCACAGTATTCCTAAAACACAAGTCTCTCACCACACTGTAGTCACTCTAGCTGATGGAGTTTTCTTAACACTCTTTGTTAAAATAACTTCGTCAGGATTAAGACAAAACAGTGAATTACGCACTGGCTCAAAATGTTGTTCCTGAAAGTGAGGTACATCACTTCTACTCACATTTCATTGGCCAAAGAAAGTTACACAGCTTTATCTAATTTCAAAACAATGCAGAAGTGTGATCTTTAAAAGTACATACAGAGGTTACTCTAGAGAACTGTGATATTTGGGAAGAACCCTAGTGATCCCTGCAGTGACAAAACTTTATGAGGGAGTAGAAAAAATAAACATTTACAACTAAAGGTTTCAGTTATTCTAGGTGGAACTGAATAAGATGATCTTGGAGTCGTCAATTTAAAATTCTTATGTAGAACTATGAGTTTCTGTTTGCATTATATAACTTAACTTTCACAGGTACCTTATGAAATCATTAAGCAATTTATAAAAAGTCACTCCCTCAGGATACTTTCATATAGTTGGTTATTACTATCTTTTAGAAATAAAAGCCTAGACTGACCATTAACTGAGACCCTGAGCTATCCTTTATAAGAAGAACCTTTGAAAAAAATATATACCCTTTAACTTTCTAACTTGTAGTATAACATTATTTCATGTTTCTCAAACTCATGGCCATAAAAATCATGTAAGGTGCTAGTGAGAATGACACTTATGGTCACCAGCCATGGACAATTTTATTTTTTAAGTCTGGGAGAAATTTTGGAATCTGAATTTGTAAAGTACCACAAATGAAAATTTGTATCAATGGCACATAAAAATTGTGCTAATGGATAACAACATTAGTTTTGGCGAAAGTCAAACGTCCCTTCCAATTTAGCTTTACTGCTTAGAAGCCTCTTGGCCTTAGAGAAACTACATATAACTTAGGACATCAATACACTCATTTCTAAAAAAAGAAATGCATTTATTTTATTTTGATCTACAAATGCTACCGCTTAGAGTGATATATATTTAATGATAGAAGATTAAATTTCATTTTCTTCTCTAATAATATCTATCTCATTGAGTCATGAGAATTAAATAAGATAATAAAAGTGTAGAGCTCAGCACAGTATATTTGTTATGAAAATGTCCCACTAAATAATAACGATTGTTCTTGCAGCTATAAATAGTAGTAGTAGTAGTAATGGTGGTAGTAGGTGGGAGTAGGATTGTAGATAATGCCTTTTCTTTTGTATCACTTTCCTGTTATGTTCTTACCAAGCGATCATTAGTTCTAGGTTTGAATACATAGAGTGTGTTAAGGGCTCAGTGGTGTCCCCAAAAATTCATACGTTGAAACTCAAACACCTGAATCCTTAGGAAGTAAATATATTTGAAGATGGGGCCTTTACCAATGTGATTAAGACAAAATGATGACATTAGAGTGGACCCTTATCCAATTTGCCTTATGTCCTTAGAGGAAGAAGAAATTTGGGTACACAAAGATACCCAAGGAGGCCTCTGCACAAAGAAAAGACAACATGAACACATAGCAAGAAGGCAGTCATCTGCAAACCAAGGAGAGAGGTCTGAGAAGAAATCAAACCTATCATCACCTTGATCTTGAACTTCTAGGCTTCATAACTGTGAGATATTATACTTTTATTGTTTAAACTACTTAGTCTTTGGTATTTTGTTATGGTAGCCTTAGCAAACTAATAGAATGTCACAAACTCATAGCAGAGGGAAGAAAATTATGCTTATTAAGGGTCTCTTTGGTTTTAAGTCTAAGACTTCACACATCTTAAGGTTTTGTTTGCATTTTAAAAACATTTTTAAGCTCTATAATATGGTTTATCCATGTTATACCACCATTTAAATAAGCTCTGAATTTATTTAGCAACTGGTATGGGTCAGAATACACAATCAGATTCATAAGATACAAGTAGGCTTCAATCTGATAGTGCATTGACTTAACTTTATGGAATAAAAAGGACTGAAGAAGCAGCAGGTAGATTTCAATCTCATTTGGAGGACCAGTGGCTCTACAGTTCTGAATTTCTTTTGCCACTTACCCCATGGTTATGTAGGTCATCTTGACACAGAGAACCTGAAAAGTCAGCATCTCACCAGCTATACAGGCTTACAGACTGCATGCAAATTCAGTTTGCTCCATTCAAATGAATTTTACCAGTTAGAAGTTTATAAAGTAGAACAGACACAAAATTTCACATTGACTTCAAATGTAGTTTTTTAGAAAACAAACATCAAGGTCATTTACCAGCAGGCCAGTATCAGCCCAGGCCAGCTGTTAATCCTCTGCTCACAGGTCCATTAGGAAAGTTTGAAGATAATGCATAATGAAAGGAGTAGGTGTGATCTTGGAAAGTCTCCCAGACCCTACAGTGTTTCATTTATTCCAAACCTGAAATCACCCTTTTGTATGGTCTTATAGGCTCAAAGATTCAATTTTCCCAGTTTGTCAAATTTGGTAAGACTTAATGCTAAATCAGGGTAAAGATGCGTATAAATGGCAGATGCATAAAAATCAGAATTCATTAGAATGTATTGAGCAATAAGCTATTAGCAGGACCAGAGAGCCATTATAAATGGGCCAGTGCATTTCCTTCATGTAAAAGTCTACACAACTTGTAAGACAATATCACTTAAAGAAGTTTAGAAAGTATGGAATTAGATAAAATCTATTACAGAATCATCCATTTATTGGCATTAGACTCTGGTACCTTTCATGCTTACACCAGGGCTTCACGTCTTCCACATCTGTGAGGTGTACTAAATGTTTATGTCAATTCTAAATGGTCTTTGTTCCAGTTCCCTGGAAAAAAAAAAGTTATGAGTTTTATCAAAATTGGTTGCGTGCTGATCCCTATCCTCACCAGCCTAACAATGTCCTATATACACTACGATGTATATATGAATGATTGCCATTAGAAAACTAAGAGATAAACTGGGTTTTTACTTTTATTTCTAAATACTTATCCTCATGTCTTCTCTATGTGTAAATTTGCTTTCTCTGAGTTTCCATTCGCTTGTTTTCTAGAAATTGCTCAACCTTCAGCTCTTCATTTAACCTCAGTTTTGTTCATTGCCACATGACAAATGCAGTTTCGAGTTCTGTTTTAAACCATTGTAGTCAGAGAGGCAGGCCACATTAGACTCACATAGTGGCTAGGGTCCATCATTAGTGGTGAGGTTCTCAAGGGAAGAATACTTTGGGGGATAAGCAGTCACTCTAATAATATCCACTAGTAGGACCTAAAAGTAAATTCCATTTTGTAAACTTTAGCACAACATTCTAGCCTTCCAAATTCTTTTTTTTTTTTTTTTTTGGATACTAGTGAAATTTTTAAATATTTTTTAGCATTTGTTACAGTAAATTTGAAAAATTATGTTTTTTTCTTTACAAATTGAAAGGCTTTCAAAGCTTCATTAAGAAAAGGATTCTTCAGCTTGTCATTAGAGATTTCTCTCTATGTAGTCATGGATTAACATGGATTCTGGTGAGATTATAAAATTTTAGGTTTCCATCACCTAGAAGTAGGTGCACATTTATCTTGTGTTAGCATTTTTCATTCTTGGTCTTCATGATATTCTATTAAATGTTTTAATATTTATAAGCTGTTTCAATATCTAGTCTGAATTTTGTTTAAAATGATATTTGAGTTTATCCCTTGCCTCAATGTATACTATTCAGCTTTAAAATTTTTCAAAAATGTTAGTAGACTTGAAGCACAATATGTTTCATATTTAAAATAGTCTAGAAATATTATATTAATGTGTTCATTCTTGACCACTATATAGTATCAATGAATTTCCTTGTTTTTGACAACTGCAAAATTGTCAAGTACTTTTCTATTTATCTACATGTGAGATTTTATAAACAAGTTTGCTTAACAAGTGTTAAACTCTTTAAAACTGAAATAGAAACCCACTTGTTTTGTAGTCTGATTTGTATTGCCCAGTAATTGAATTTCTTTATTCTATTTGCTCTCCAGAGGAGTACATACAATTCCATTAAACTCTAAAAATAGCTGCTATAATAAAAACAGCTTCTGCTTCATTGTCTTGTTATTAACTTAAAATTTTTGATCTTATGAAAGACCTATATCCTACTACAAGGTGTGGGAATTAGAGTGTGGAACTGTTTCTCAAATTGCTTTCTTTAAAATTGACCCTTATTCACTTTGTTAAGCTTGATACCAAAGACATGTATATTAACTTGCCTCTTGGAGACCACTGGGATATAGCACAGAAACATCAACTTCATCATGTCCAATTGCAATCATATCACTGTCATCAACTACCCTAGCCTCAAAACATACAAGCACACAGATGAACTGTAACCTCTGTTGGTCATTCAGTTAGCAATTTAGAAAGCAGTTCTTATTAGAAATAAATTTAGCATTCTTGCTGATGGGAAAGAGAACACTTAGAGCATAGGAGCAACAACTTATTTTTAGTGCCAACAGTAAGGAATGAAACCAATTAATTGTTTAACAAATATTTAGTTAATCGAGTTTTTAATCACATAGCCTCAAATGGTTTCTTGAATTTGGGCACTAAGATTTGGCTTCTTGCTAATAAAAGTATGTCTACCTGCAAATGGAAGTATTTCTTCATTTGTGTTGTACATATGGATGTTTTACCACTTTTTCTCTATGTAGAAAAGTATCAGGATATTTATTAAGACCAAAAAAAAAACCCTATATTACCTGCTGTGATATATAAATTTGAAGGCATTACTCTTCTCTAATTCAATTTTTTACTTCTTAAATGTAAATGTACAGACATAAAACAAAATTTACATACTTGTGTGATTATTTCTTCCCAACTATACATCAAGATGTTCACTTTTGTTCTATCAGTTGCTGACATGCACAGAGATATGTGACTCCTTTGTTAAATAGTATTGATCATTTCTACCTCACTAGGAGCACACCGAGAATAATGTAATGGTTTATATGCAAAGCACTGCAAATTTTCCTGAAGCAGTCCAACAAATGGCAGATGTTTACTAAGAGGATACCATGTTCCTGAATCTTGATAGAAAACAGGATCATGAAATGAGGCTGTGCTTGTGGCCATTTGGCTATTGAAGCTACTGAAGCTTCTTTGCAGTTTCTTTACGTGCAGATGTAGGGTCTTGAAGAATTTAATAGAGTTCTGGTAACTTCCCTGAATGTAGACATTTTGAATAAATAAAATCAGTGTAACTTTCTCAACATACAACTTTTATGGGTCCAATAGATTTCTCAGACATGTTTGTGTGCGTGTATGTGTACATGTAGCGTTCAGCCTATTCAGTGTCAGAGAAACAAGGCTTTCAAACTGCAATGAAATAAATTCCAGAGAAATAGTGACAGAGGACTATTGGTTAGATTTCTCTTGATGTCAACATACCAGAGAATTAAAGTGTTTTTTTTTATTCTATGAACACAATTAATCAAAAAATCATACTATATTAACCTTGAGAATTAATGATAAAGAGGAAAATAAGAAGATAAAGAGACCTATTATGCTCAGTGTGAAGCAGTGGCCCTTAGTTTTAAAACTCTTTGGCAGAGGGAGGAGAAATCAGCCTATGTCTTATTTATATTCTCAAGCCAAAATTCGTAGTAGTGCTGGAAGGAAGATATGACATATTTATGCTTAGAAAGATTTCCATTAAAACAGAATCTAACACTATATTAAAAAATCATATGTCAGATATCAACAGACTTTTTTTCCAGGAAAATAAGAATGAGCCAATTCTATTAAAATAACTTACCTAATAATATATATCATTTTTCCCTGTGGACTGAATTGTATTTTTCCAGCTTTACTGAGGTGTAATTGACAATAAAAATTGTGTATATCTACGGCTTAAAACATAATGTTTCAATACACATATACATTTAAATGATTACCACAATAAAGCTAATTAACATATCCATCATCTCACATGGTACTTTTAAAACCTTTTTGGTGAGAATACTTAAGATCTACTCCTTAACAAAATTCAAGTATATAATACAATATTATTAACTATAATCACCATGCTGCACATTAAATCTCCACAACTTTTTCATCCTGCATAATTGAAATTTTGTAACCTTTGACCAATATCCCCCTATTTCCCCTATTCTCTAGTCCCTGGCAACCACCTACTCTCTGCTTAGATTTTATCTTTCTAGATCCCACACATAAGAGAGATCATGCAGTACCTGTCTTTCTGGGCCTGGATAATTTCACTTAGCATAATGCCTTCCAGGTTCATCCATATGGTTGCAAATAGCAGGATTTGGGGGGCTGAAAAATATTCCATTGTGTATACATCACATTTTATAATCTATTCATTGATGGACACTTAGGTTATATTTATATCTTACCTATTATGAATAATGCTGTAATGAGCCTACAAGTACAGCTGTCTACTCAAGATAATGATGTAGTATCCTTTGAGTATATACCCAGAAGTGGGATTGCTATATCATATGGTAGTTTTATTTTTAATTTTTCAAGCAATCTCCATATCGTTATTCATAATGACTGTAGCAATTTGCATTCCCATTGACAGTGCACAAGGGTTCCCTTTGCTCTACATCCTTTCCGGTGCTTGTTATCTTTTTCTTTTAATAATAACCATACTAAAGTAAAGTGATATCTCATTGTGGTTTTAATTTACATTTCCCTGATGATTAATAATGTTGAACGCCTTTTCATGTACCTGTTGGCCATTCATATCGCTTTTTTTGAGAAGTGCCTATTGAAGTACTTGCCCATTTTAAAATCAGGTTATTCTTTTCTTGATATTGAATTGTTTGAGGTTTTAAATGTTTTGGATATTAACTCCTTGTAAAATGCATGCTTTGTTAATATTTTCTACCATTCCATATGTTGTCTGTCCACTCTGTTGATTGTTTACTTTTCTGTGCAGAAGCTTTTTAGTTTGATGCAATCCCATATCCCATTTGTCTATTTTTGCTTTTGCTACCTGTGATTTTTGTATTGTATCCAGAAAACTATTGCCAAGACAATGTCAAGAAGATTTTCCCTTATATTTTCTTCTAGAGGTTTAACAGTTTCAAGCATTATGTTTTAAGTCTTTAATCCATTTTGAGTTCATTTTTGTTTGTAGTGTGAAATAAGTGTCCAATTTCATTTTTCTGCATGTGGATATTCAGTTTCCACAACATCATTTATTGAAGAGATTATCCTTTCCCCATTGCATGTTCTTGGCACCTTTGTCAAAAATCAGCTAAACACAAACACAAAGATTTATTTCTGGGCTCTCAATTCTGTTCCACTGTCATTCCATATGTCTATTTTGATGCCAGTACCATACTTTTTTGACTACTGTAGCCTTGTAATATATTTTGAAATGTAGCTTTGTGATGCCTCCAGCTTTGCTGTTCTTGCTCAAAATTGCTTTGACTGTTTGGGATCTTTCTGGTTTTACACGAATTTTAGGCTTGTTTTTCTATTTCTGTGAAAAATCCCAATGGAATAATAATAGAGATTGCATTGAATCTGTAGAGTATTTTGAGTAATATGGACATTTTAACAATATTAAGTCTTCCAAACCATAAACATGGGATAGCTTTCCTATACTTATGTATTCTTCATTTTCTTTCATCAATAGTTTATAGATTTCACTGTACAAATCTTCCTTTTCCTTGATTAAATATATTCCTAAATCTTTTATTGTTTTTGATACTATTGTAAATGGGATTATTTTCTGTCCCTCCATCCTCTTCCTCCTCCTCCACCTTCTCTTCCTCCTTTATTTATTTATATTTTTCCATGCCACACAGCTTGTGGGATCTCTTAGTTCCCCAACCATGGATCAAACTGTGGCCCACGACAGTGAAATCATGGAGTCCTATTCCTCCTTCTTTCTTCAATGGTTTGTGTCTGCTGGAAGAATGGATCTTAAGAATGGATCTGGAAGAATGGATCTTTCCTGTACATAATAGGAATATTTTTCAGTTCAGTTACTGTATTCTTCAGCTCTAATATTTTTGTTTGGATCTTTAAAATTTTTCTATTTGTTTGCTGATTTTCTCATTTTGTTCATTTACTCTTTGCTGAATTTTGTTTTGTTATCTGCCCATGTTCTTTCATAACTCACTAAACTTTTTAAAGACAATTATTTTAAATTCTTAGGCAACTCACAGATCTTTAATTCTTTCAGGTTTTTACTAGATATTTATTTTCTTCCTTTGATTATATCATACTTTTTAGATTTTTCATGTTTTCCTTGTATATTTGTTTCATACCTGCATATTTGAAAATGTAGACTTTTGTTCTGCAACTTTTCACAGTCTTGCAGATCCCTGCTGGCTGTAAGATGATGCCCTCCCTTTTCCTTTATTCCTAGCTGTCCCAAGGCCCAGACTCTGCAGATCGTTCAGCACTCTCAGTATGAGGCAAGACAGGAACTGGCTCCATGAGGACACTCTGAAATGCTGGGGATAAGGCCCTCTTTACACATTCCCACCCTTGTGGAGGCAAAAGCCTCAGTTATGTGCCATATTCCAAACTCATAGAGCAGCACTGGCTGTAAGAGCATGTCCTCCCTTTTTCTTTGCTCTTTGCTGTCCCAGAGGACTGGATCCTTGCAGACTGTTCAGTGTTTTGTATGAGGTGAGAGAGAAAGCAACTTGATGGAATGTGCCTGAGAGGAGAGGAGGCCAGGCAAGCATATGCACACGTCAATCTCACTTTTCTTCCCATGAAAGAAATTATAGGCTGACACAATCTTCTTGGTGCTGAGGTAAGCTGGTTTGAAGGAGGGACTGATGTGAGTAAATCAAAATTTCTCTTCTTACCCATACATACTGCTCTCAGTTTGTGCTCCTTTTATTTGACTTCTTATCTGCATTTTAAAATTCCTTTCAAGTTATTTTGCTCTCAAAATCGTTGTTATATCAGTGATTCTGTGAAGAAACAAGAGCCAGGGTTTCCTACTCCACCATCTTGATGATGTCACTGTCTCCAATCATATATTATCTTAAATGTAAAAATTCATGTTTTTAGATGGTTTGTAAAACACATCTATCAGTATTTCTTACAGTGTTTTCTTCAACTTTCTAAATTAATTAACTTAGAGACCACCCACTATTTTATTACATGCATTTGTTTACAGGCATACCTTGTTTTATTATGCTTTGCTTTATTGGGCTTTTAAGATGCTGCATTTTTTTACAAATTGAAGGTTTGTGGCATCCTGGCATTGAGCAAGTGTATTGGTACCATTTTTTCAAAAGCATTAGCTCATTTCAGGTTCTCGTGTCACATTTTGGCAATTCTTACAATATTCCAAACTTTTTCTTTATGATTGTATTTATTGTGGTGGTCTGTGATCAGCAATCTTGATATTACTATTGCAAAAACTTTTGACTAGATGAAGGCTCAGATGACTTTTAGCATTTTTACTTTTTATTAAGTTATTTACATTATATTTTTAGACATAATGCTGCTGCACACTTAATGGACTATAGTATAGTGTAAGCATAACTTTTATATGCACTAAAAAACTAAAAGAAGTCTGATATTGGTTTTATTGCAGTGCTCCTGAACTGAACTTGCCATATCTTTGATGTATGTCTATACTTTTAACACTGGTCTTGATGCAGGAATTCACTGACTTTTCTCCACTTCAAGATTTCCCAGCTGGTCAAAGTGGAAATGGTGTCACATGACTAATTACTTAGGTGTCTCTTTTCTCCACAGAAGCAAAGGGTCCAGGTAATCATTGGGCTCTGGGGAGATATTTATCACTGTCTAAGGCTCATACATATTTTTAGGTTCTCTTTGGAGTCAAGTGCCTTTAACTGACTTTTTTTTAGTCCTGCCTGAGATGACTACTTTTTTCAGACAGAGTGCAGTAACCTCATTTATGGAGATTCTAGAATGATAATCTACATGTGATGTTTAAAATGAACTATAGTTAACATTAATTTGATGTGTGACTAAAACTTAAAAACATTCATTATCAATTTTGGTACACTTAAATATTAAACTGCTGTAAATATGCAATAAAAATAACACCAAAGCCATTCATTGATGGTAAGGATACATGAAACCTTTAATGAAGTGTAGATTCATCTGGTCCTCGATCAGCACAACAAATGCAAAAAATGATACAGAATAATAACAATAGAGGGATACTATATTTTACATGAATACCTACACATAAAGCCAAATCTAGAATCATTAATTTTGAAATCATTAAATTTGAAACAATAAAAAAGTCACTGATGTAGTAAAAAGTGAAGCAAAAATGCCCATCTTTTCTATTAATATTTAGCATTGTTCTAGAAGGACTAGAAATACAATTTGGCAAGAAGAATAAGTGGTATAGTCATTGGTAAAGTGGAAATAACATATCTTTATTTACAAGTAATAAAGTCACATATCTTGAAAAGTTAAAGCTAAATCTTACCATAATGTAAAAATCTTATTGAATCATAAAAATTGGATATTTATTTTCAGAAAAAATTGGAAAGCATAATTAAAGAATACATCCCATATACAACAGCAGTAAAAACTTAAACTGCGGACAAATCTCACCTTACAAAAAATGGCCTTCAAGTCAAGAACATTTGTGTTCCTGTGATATGGGCATGATCTTCTTATGAAGACATTTGAATCTTCAAGGATTCAATTTTTGTTTTTGACAGAATTTGTATCATTTAAAGGCAAATGTGTAGTCCACCTCTAGGTAGTAGAGAGGACACTATGATATGTTTTTCACATTATCTACCCCCATGGCTGAAGTTTATGACTTTAGACCTTGACTTTCTTCTGCCTTTATAATCTGCATTCAGTTTATTGTAATATAGCTTATAGATCCCTGCAAGTCATCTTAAATGTGCTTTTGGATTAAGACAGTATGTAAATAAGTAAACATAAAAATCAGAGACAGATATATTGAGCATGCTTTATTAATAAAGATAGTCAATATCCTTTCTGTATACTTAAACTATTGTAAACACTAGGAGACCTTTAGGTTTTATATACAGTACAATCTCTACATCAATACTAATCTTTGTCTAAAAACACAAACAAGAAGCAGTCCTAGAATTTAGGTTCCATGACATTTGTGCAGTGCCTCACCATTATGTCAACTTTCATTCTGCATGTAGAATTGATCTTATGGTCAGACTTCTTCCTCAAATTTCAAACTCTCCTTCTGACATTAAAGATTTTTCTTTTTTTCTGATGATAAAAATCATCACTACAAATAAATATAATAAGCAAATAAGGCAGATCTGTTGAATGCATAAAGTAGGACAGATTTTATTCTAAATACATTAATGTATTAACTAATTGTCAAAGAAGCACATCAAAGTCTACGATGGAGTTCTATTTTTTTTGGTTGTTTTATTCCCTTTTTCCCACCATTTTACAGATGAGGAATTCCAGGCATAGAGAGGCTTGTAAGGTCTGCAATCATAGAGTTAGTGATGGAGAAGTATTTTACCACAAGCACTCTAATATAGAACTTACACTTCTAACCACTTTATTATACTGCCTAATCAAGGATAAATGAGAAGAAATAAATATAGGAAGATATTTTAAACGAGTATGTCAACTGAATTATGTACTATATATTAAGTGATACAGCTTTATTATCTTAACAAATACATATAATAACATGCTCTACAACATAAGCATCAATTAATTAATGGATATGGCATTATGAATTAATAACATTATTAATTATTTGTAAGCATTTATTGTGCTCCAATAATTTTCTAAATCATTAAGACCAATATATCCTTTGATATATTAAATTACCCTAAAACATGAATTTTCTTATTGCTGTATTTACAAATGAGAACACTGAGGGAAAGGATGGTTAAATTGCATTTCTTTTCCTTCAAGAGATGCTTATCTCAATTTCCTTTAACAGGTTTAGTACCTTTTAACTAAACTCACCACACATTTATTTTTTCCCCTTCCTAGTAGGAAAAGAAGATTAAAATGACATTTTGTGAATACTAGCTACTGTTCTCAAATAGATCTCAACTAATTACTGTGGATTTTTTTCCTCTAAAAACAAACTAAATTTTACATGAGAGAACTAAGTAAAACTGTGATACTTGCAAAGTTACTGTGAACTATCTCCATCAAAATCTCTTTTTAGGTGTCTTCTAAAAATTATTACTAAACTCTAGAAGGGTGCTTTCCAATTAAAGCCATTTAACATGAAGAAAAGAATTATGGTTACTTGTCATCTCTGCCTATCATCTTGTCCAGAGAGAGGTTCTGTAAACAACTACAGCAGCCCTCCCTCACACTGAACATAACTGAAAACTTCTGTGTCCAATAATCCCATAATTTAGATTTCTAAATATGACCATATATATGTGTGCATATATATATTATAAATGCATTTATATATAGATAGATAGATCACACTAAAGACTTAAAACTGAGGTTGTAATAGCCTTTTTTTAATTAGAAATAATTCTCACTGGGAAAATTTAAAGTAACCCAATCAAGGAAATCCTCTGATTTGATAAGCACCCAAGGTATATACTCAAAATGACACAACTAATAATGCATGCCTGAGTCATTTCTAAAACTCAAATGACATATTGTAAGTAAATATGTATCATTAAAGTAACTCACTGCATACTGGACAATGAGTAAGTTAGTTCTCTTCTCTGGGCTTCATTCATTTTATTCACTTGTAAAATTTGGAATATGGACTGGGTGCTATTTAAGTAGTATAACATTTTATAAGTCTATAATTCTACAAAGGAAGTCATTTGTTCTTTTCAGGAGTTTAACTCCTAATTTATTATCCCTGACATAGTCCATCAAAGCTGTTTATGCCAAAAATCAACATAGCAATCCCCTTATACATAAATACTGAAAGGGTATATTTTAGTCCTGCTGCCATGAGGTCTGAATTAATGAATTTCCAAAAGTGCTGTGTTTTATAATTTTCATTTCTTTGTTTATAACAACATTTATGACAGCATTTCATGTATCCTTTTCTTTGTGAAAATTTAAAATAAATATTATTTAAAGTTATAGTTCTCTCATTAAGTTTCTAGTAACCTTTCCCATGTCTTTGAGGGTGTTTTGATAATATATGATAAATAGTCATAACTCCAGGGCCAACTGACTGATGGTAGGCAAAAAATAATAATCTGGAAGATAATGGGATGAAATGTAAGATGCACATCGTACAAGGTTTATAAAATAATATTTCTCCAACTCAAGAGTTATTGTTGGAAAGGCTCAACAATCCATGTCACCCACCTGCCTGTCTGTCTACTCTGTCTCCTCCTTCTTCTCCTCCTCTTTCTCCTTCTTTCAATGCTGTGTGTTTGGTGGAAGAACAGACTTAATGACTCAGTGAGCACATTTCCTGGACATAACTGAAGCAGGATGACTCTCACTATTGCTAGTGATGTAACTTTGTCCTTCCTTCATTTTTTCTTTCATGGCATATTTGAAGGAAATATTATAGGTTGGGGGTAACAAGAATGATATTTATAATATTTAACAATTTGTTAAAAATGGGTACCTGCATATCAGAACCGAAGCTGCATATAGTGTTGGAGCAGAGTCCTGTTGGATTAGTCTTTATTGTTTGGTGGATTATGGGGCTATTTCTTGTGAGGGGAGATCTGAGACAGCACCAGATGGGTGAGAGCTTCAATGTGAGATATTTATCAGCTTGTATGGAAGCATTTAAATACTTAAACAACATTTAGGGCTGCATTTGTCAGCTTTGGAAATTAGAAGGTTGAAATTATTAATAATTTGAAAGTTTGTTGCCTGAGTTTTTGCTCAAACTACAGAGATTTAAAATCTAATTAATTAAGCAATGGTAATGTAGAAGACCATGAAGAAGGCTCATGTTTAAGACTGAGATGTCTTAAAGTACCCAAACACTCTTCAGGCAGAAGCTGAAGGATAGCAATAAAAGACTTTTTGATCATATTTTTGTTACCACAGAGATTCCACATTTGATTAAATTGAAGTTATATTTAGTAACATCTCTTTCCCTTTATGTTTTAGTGAAAATAATCTTCATGAGTTGAAAAATATTGAAAATATAGTTTTGAGTGGTTAAGGTGAGTCTATTCAATACAAATAATGGCATCCGCAAGCTAAAAGAATTATGGCACAGAGGTACATTTCACAGCTAGAAGTTTATTTTTTCATCAAAAAACACCATGAATCCTTGTCTGCTACCATGTAAAATAGTATGAAAGGTGCTTTTTCAAGCGTTTTTAAAATACATTTTTCTCAAAAAAAAATTTGTCAAATAAATTTAAATTAATTATTTTACAGTTTAAACAGCATACACCAGAGAAATATGGGGAAATTGAATACTACCACTACCATCACAACACAGAATGTTTCTCAGGGAAACAAATCATTGTTAGCACATACGATTGGCCAGAAAGCAAGGAAGAAGTAAAAGTTGCTGGTGTTCTGTCTGAAACATGCTTACATGCTAGTTGAACAATGGCCTGATACCTGTGTTGCTTTTCTTTTTCTTTTTCTTTTTTTTGAGTCTAAATGTGTTCAGTAATAGATATACCACACAAAGGGATAAAGAGGGATGATTTCAGCAGAGCTTATGATACTAATGGGTAAACCTGAATTGAAACTTGGTCATTAGTTTGTTTGCCATTGCAGGATTTAACAGAGGACAAACAGTATAAACAAATCCTTCATAAACACTGGTTTGAACCATTTGCTTAGTGGAATCCGTAGGTGAATTTTACTTCTAGTCTGAATAATTGGTGAAACTGTACTCATTAACTGAATAAATGAGGGGGATTGACATTCCTTTACATCCACTAAAATCTTTTAATATTTTCAAATAATGAATTTCTTCTTCCTTAAACATGGCTTCTAATATAAGTCCTTATCTAGGATATTCAACCCAGACTTTCTTTTTTATCTTTTTGAATGCTGTCTATAAATTATATTCTTACTTTTAAATCACTCTATTTTTCTTTATTTGCTTTTTGAATAGTAATACTGCTCAAATAACTTTACCAAATTTTCTTAACAGTTCTACTTCAAAGAGCTATTTGTAATTCTGAAAGGTCTTTGCACCACTTAGCATTCTTGTATATGTTTGCATATACAAGAATAATAATATTATTCAGCATGCATATACAAGGCATATAATATATATGTATACATATATCATAATATTTATAATATATTTTACACACACGTATAAATACAGACAGACATGCACATGCATGCACATATAGATCAGGTATTGATTATTGATATAGGTATTTTAAGTTTTTTCATTTACCTCTTATGAAGCACACATGAATTTAATCAAAATTTATTCACTTATATAGCAACATAAAGTTTCAGTGATATTTTGCTCTTTATTACAAATAGTAGGAGCTAATTATAATTAATTAATTTTAATTAATTCCTATTATTGAATACTCATTCTGCCATATACAACTTTACTCCTAAAATTCTCATACAAGAAAAATCAATATTCTTAACATCACTTTGTAGATGCATATATAAGAAAATATATTCACTTTTCTATAGTCTAACAGAAAGTCTGAGTTCTGAAACCAGCACAGAATCTGTTGAGTTTCCAATATCAACATCTACTAATACCTCACACAATAACTATATGCACAGAAATTCCCCATAAGATATGTGAAGATGCAGATGATTCCTATGACTGAATATAGGAAGCAGTTTTGAACACCTGTCATGGGCCATTTTTAGAACACCTGTCATGAGCCTAAAAGTCAGACTTAATTTAAATTTGTTTGCTCTCATTTTATCAGTTTAAACTGGACACTCTTAAGTCATAGGTAATTCTAGATGAATACTAGGAGAAAAAAATAAAACTAATATTTTAAAAGCTGTTTTATAATGGAAAAAGTGGGCCTCATGTTTAGAAACCAAAAGTCACCAAACCAAGCATATTTATTATTTAAAATATAGCTAAACAATGAAGTATTTGTGAACAGACCCTCTTATGCTCACTGCTTTTGTGAGGAATTCAAATAGGAGCTGCTCTTGGAATCCACTGGAAGTATGAGAAAGAATTCTAACTTCATGCGCATCTTTTCAACAGAAGATATAAGTCAAACTTTTATATTATAGGTCAGAAAAAGTTTCAATTGTCCACAACAGGGTGAAAGGAGGTTTCACCAGAAACTAAGGGTTTATAAGACAATATCTTGTTGGCATTAGCTTTTTGGAAAATACTCTAAATTGTTTGAGTCTACTTTATGGTTGTAGGTCAGTTAACACTAATGAATGTGAAAGCTTTTGAAGATGAGGATCTGATCCCAAAATAGAAATCTGAGTATCTTCACTGGAGTCAGAGTCATAACTAAAAAGCAAATTCACTCTGTGACCTTGAGACTGATTATTTACCCCTGGAGTTGTGCATTTTACCAACATATAAAACAAAAAAATCATTGAACTACATAACTCTTAGAGTCTTTCCTAGAACTAACATATATGACTATTTGATTTTACTTTATTATATGAAAAGGAAAAGTGACTTTGAGCAATGTTAAGAAGGGAAAATAATATCATAACAGATATTGTTTACTAAGAATCTGGGCTGAGAAAAAAATCTCATCCAGCAGTTGACATCTTTGGACTATTGTAATTCAATGGGTAATTTAATCTACTACCTGGCAAACTCAGTTCCATCTAAAGTGCTGAAATGAACAGAGTGAAGTTTTTACTGCAGTTTTAAAATAAATTATTTTGAATAACTTAAACTAGTAAGGAGAATGTAAAGAAAGTTTTTATTTAAAAACCCTCTACTACCCACAACTGTGCTGCGGGAAAAACGAAATTGAAGAATCTGATCTGCAATTGCTGTTAATATAATACATGAATATTTTCAGAATAATAGACTCATTCAGAGAAAATGATAACAGCATTGTCTGTGATGGTTTTTAACATAAGAAAATCACATTTTAGAAAATTTGGAAGCTATACCTTAGAAAGAAGAATATATGCCAAGAAACTCACTATTCAGGTGCTTAATATAATATAAATTATTATTATTATTATATATTATTAAAATAAGATTATGTCTTTGTTTTTCTACTGTATTTATATATAAATATATGTATATAATGCTTGGTGATGACTTATAATGCGATAAAATATTTCTTAAACAAAATTAATTTGGTTTTTAAATCTGACAATAAAATTTTACATACTTTGTCCTTTGTTTCTGAGAAGAATCAAGTGATTTTTGAGTTTGAGAAAGTGACAACAATCCATTTCAAGCACCTGAAGAAAGTTGATATAGAAATGGTTACTTTTTTTTTTTTTTTTGCTAGTAATGGAAATATTTAAGGCAGGAATGAAGTAAAATTAGAAATTACAATAAAGTAGGAAATGATTAATGGATATTGTTCTTGGTAAATAATGGATCATTATCTTTTAATGAAAGAGGCTAGAAACACCTGGGCTCCCCATTTGGTAGTAAACTTATTTGCAGAGAGGAATGATTTGCCTAAACTTTGATAGGGAGTTAATAATAGACCAGAGACTCAAAAACCAAGTTCCTTGAATCCCTACCCAAGTCTTCAGTCTGTTTAAGAAAAACTTCATAACTTAAATTTTTAATTTAAATTGCATACAATCGTGTTTTAAGCTGTGGTAGATTGTCTAGTAAGAGTGAAGGATAGTAATATGTTTCTTCATTAATAATGCTAAATCTTCTGCTTTGAGTAACTCTTATATGTAAATAAAAAATGTTGACACCTGAACTTCCCTGGCGGTCCAGTGGTTAAGACTCCGTGCTTCCAATTCAGGGGACGTGGGTTCGATCCCTGGTGGGGGAACTAAGGTCCCACACAACACATGGAACAGCCAAAAAATAAAAACAATAATAAAAAAATAAAAAGAAAATGTAGACACCTATATAATAGGATTTACAAGGGGTCAAATGTCCTTCCCAAATGCACTCTCTCCGTGACTTACATAAAACCTGATCTTACCAGTAGCTCATGTTTTTAAGACCAGCATTGTGTAAATGCAATAGTTTGTATAAGTACAAAATTAATTTGTAAATAATATTGATAGAGATGATTATCACATTAATTAACCTCATAAAGCAGAACCTTAGGGAATGATACAGGGGAAGGTGGATGGTAAGATTATCTCTGGGAAATGCCTGCCATACCAGATTCTATCAGGTGTACTCTTATATTACAGTATAAGAAACACCAGAAGAATTCTTTCCCACTAATCTATTATTGGTGCTTGAATTTTCATACTTAAATATTAATTCATTTTAGAGAAACAAAGATATTTTCCTGTAAGCTTCTTTTATGGATTTATAATAGGAATAAATGGACCTAGAAATTAAATTGAAATAGAACTGAAATGTAACTCTGTATCTGCTACTAACTCACACTAAATATTTACAAGTTGCCTGAATTCTTTGAAAATCAGTTTTCTATTATATATAATGGGAAAGATAATAATATCTAATTTATCTAGCTATTATTAGGAGTAAATATGATAATGTATATAAGGTACCTAATTATTGTAACAGCATTGCCAGACAATGTGCATGGATCTCTTCCAGTCCTTTTTAGATAAGCACAATTATTATTTCTATTTCACAAATTAGTAAACTGAGGGTAAATACATTTTTTCCATGACACAGCTAATAAATGACAAAACCTAGAAATAGAACCATGTCCGTCTGAATCCAAAGTTTTGATGCATTTAATCTCTCTGTTATATTCCTTCTCATAGAGTGTGATAGGTAATTTTATGTGTCAACTTTAGTGTACTAAGGCATGCCCAGTTTCTAAGTGCATCTGTGAGGGTGTCTCCAAAAGAGATTAGCATTTGAATCTGGAGACTAATAAAGACAATTTGCTCTCACCAAGAAGGGTGGGCATCATCTAAACAGTTGAGGGCTTGAATAGAAGAAAAATGTGGAGGAAGGGCAAATTCACCCTCTCTGCTTCAGCTGCCATATCCATCTTCTGCCCTTGGATGTTGGTGGTACTCCTGGACCTTGGGCTTTCTGACTCAGATTGGCACCCTGATCCTCAGACCTTTCCTTTTGGACTTAATTACATCACTGGTTCTCTGGCTTATAAGACAGCAGATCATGGGACTTCTTGACCTCCATAACTATGAGAACCAATTCCTATAACAAATATAAGAGGCCCCACTCTCTTTCTCTCTCTCTCTCTCTCTCTACTTCTGTAGAAAAGAATTCCTTGCTCTGGCATGAATGGCAAACCTTTATAATTATTAAGTGGAGAAAGAGGCTTAATTCTTATTGACTAGGAAGAAAAATTTAGCAATGTTCAAACTTTGCAAAAAGTCATCTTGCCCTTTCACCATTCATAACATTTTTTAAACTGGATTTAATTCAGATAAACATTTTGGCTTTACAAAAATAGACTTTCAATATCTAAATAGATACACACAGACCTTATCAGACTTAAATAAGGAATGTAGCTCCAAGAAGATGGTAAGTGTTACAACTGTGACTATGACTACAGAAATGTAACTGATACATAGAAAAAAGGAGAACAACTACAGTCCCAGCCAGATAGCTTAAAAATGCCTCTGCTAGGGCTTCCCTGGTGGTGCAGTGGTTGGGAACCCGCCTGCAGGGGATGCGGGTTCATGCCCCGGTCCGGGAAGATCCCACAAGCCCCGGAGCGGCTGAGCGCCTGAGCCATGGCCGCTGAGCCTGCGCGTCCAGAGCCTGTGCTCCGCAACGGGAGAGACCACAGCAGTGAGAGGCCCGCATATCGCCAAAAAAAAAAAAAAGCCTCTGATAAGTTTGGTTATTAAACTGAGTAGTATATAAGACAAATTGAGAATCACATAGTGGTAGAGAAAGACATAAGATTTGTATGAATATCTAAGGGCTCTGACTGGAAAACCTAAACCAAGAATAGGATAAGCCCTGTGAAAAAATGATGAAGGGAACAAAGGGAACTTTTGAAAGGAGGTAAATTAATAAAAATGAGTATAGGAACACTATTAGAAGGATATAGTATGATATTAGCATATGCCAAAATTTTATTTGAATGATTTGGTTACAGGAGATAAACAAATGAAACACACATGGAAAGGGGTTAGTCATTAGTGAACAGGTACCGTACATCAGGGGTTTTATATTATATATATTGAATATATATAATTTAATATATATTATATGTACACATAATCTATGTTGTGTATACATATATGTGTGTGTGTGTATATATATATATATATATCACAAAAATCTTGGAGGATATTATTATTTTCATCTAGGAGACAGGAATTCAAATCACTTAATTTTCCAGGTCACATATTTCAGAGATGCAAGAATTGACCCTGAACCCATTTTCTATTTTTTTCTGTTTTTACGTGGTACGGGATCTAATTATTTATTTTAAATTGATTTTTTTTTTAATACATTTATTTATTTATTTTTGGCTGCATTGGGTCTTCGTTGCTGCATACCGGCTTTCTCTAGTTGCAGCGAGCAGGGGCTACTCTTCGTTGTGGTGCACAGGCTTCTTATTTTGGTGGCTTCTCTTGTGGAGTATGGTCTCTAGGCACACAGGCTTCAGTAGTTGTGGCATGTAGGCTCAGTAGTTATGGTTCACAGCCTCTAGAGCACAGGCTCAGTAGTTGTAGCACACGGGCTTAGTTGCTCTGCGGCATGTGGGATCTTCCCGGACCCGGGCTCAAACCTGTGACCCTTGCATTGGCAGGCGGATTCTTAACCACAGCGCCACCAGGGAAGCACTTAAATTGATTGTTATTGGAGTATAGTTGCTTTACCATGTTGTGTCAGTTTCTGCTGTACAACAAAGTGAATCAGTTATACATATACATATATCCACTATTTTAGATTATTTTCCCATATAGGTCATTACAGAGTATTGAGTAGAGTTCCCCTATGCTATACAGTAGGTCTTTATTAGTTATCTATTTTATATTTAGTAGTGTGTACATGTCAATCCCAATCTCCCAGTTTATCCCTCCCTCCATTTCCCCCATGGTAACCATAAGGTTTTTTTCTACATTTGTTACTCTGTTTTGTAAATAAGTTCATTTGTACCCTTTTTTTAACATACCACATGTAAGCAATATCATATGATATTTGTCTCTCCGTCTGACTTAACTTCACTCAGTATGACAATCATTTCAACTTTCAGTCTTATAATCATATATGGAACAAATCTGTCCCTCACTGGATTGAGAGCATCTTTAAAATAAAGAAGAATTACAAGGGTTTGAAACTTTAAAAAAATATATTTGCCTTATATTGTTGTATGTAGATGTGGTTTGAAATATCAGAAAGTGGAGGAATTAATTCTGTCCTGGAGTGGGCATGAGAGAAGCCTATACATATGAGGAAATGCCTATCAGCCTGCAAGCTCAGAATAACTGGTCTTCTCTGTTTTATCCAATGCTTTGTTCCTGGGGTTGTATCAGTGTCCAGTACATGGTAACTGCTCAACAAATATTTGTTGGTAAACTAATTTGGAACCAGTGTGCAGATAATGAACTCACTGGGTTATAAACAGTAAATGTTTTTATTTTTCAAAAAAAATGTCCCCAATTTATCCCACTCAGACCCACTTCCATCTACTTAGTTATTACCTCCTCAGTATCCTTATGGTTTTAGCCATTTCTAAATAATCTCATTGTGGTTCCTAAAAGTATTTTTTGATTGTGTTCAGAACTGTGATTTTATACACAATTCAAAATTATTTTTCTCTGTTTCCCATGGTACAAGCTACAGCAGAGGTGTTATTGGGGCAAAATAAGGAAAAGGACAAAAGACACAGAGCTATCATGCTGAATGTTAGGGAGCACTTCTCGCCTTGGAGGTGATTGCTGCACTCTAATGTAATTTTTGTACCTGATGTGGATTTGGCAGTGGAGTAGTGGAAATTCGAAGAGTCCTGAAGACAAAGGGCTCACTCCTGAGCAAGCCCCTATGGCTAGCCCCACATCCTGCTGCTCCCTTACAGTCCTGCAGAGCCCCAATACTTATGTCTCTTCAGAAACTCTGTTTCCTGTTCTAAAAAGTACACTATGAATCAACAGGTCTCCTGGTTGAGCATTGTCCAACTGAGTCATACAATGAAAGCCCTCCTATTTTTCAGATACTCTTCAGTTTTAATTGTGATTCTGTTTAGATTCCCTTGGTATCCAGGAGGATGGGTACCATTATCTTTGAGAAAAGGGTATGAAAAGAGAGAATAACCAGCCACTGTATTCCTACAAAAGACAGATCTGTTCTCCTTAGTAATTGGATGTGGAACTGAAGATAAGGACTGGTGCCTGAATTATCAAATCCCTATGACTATGAGATCAAATCTCCAAGGTATACCTTGGAGAGAAAGACTGATACCACCTGGTCTTGGTTTATTTGACTTAAAATGTAGGACAAATGGATCACATATCCTCAGTCCTAATACTTCCTCACAATTCCAGGCCAAGGGTAATAATTCTTTAAAAAAAATCCTGCTCCAAATTACTAAAAGAATAAGCAAATTAATGTAGTATTTTTAACCGTGTCAAAAAGCTGAGTAAGTTTGCCTTTGTAGAACTACACAGAGTGGGGAAGAATAATTCAGTGAGGAATTAGTAAGGAGGAAAGCAATAATTCAGTGAGACTAAACTATGGTTGCATAGAGTAAGATTGTATGAATGGACTGGGTTTTAAGAACAAGCTATGCAGAATGCTAAGATTTTGGACATTATTCTGAAGCCCTTGAAAAGGCACTGGGAACAGGCGAAGTTGTGGAGAGATTTTATTGTGTCTATAATCAAAATATAATACCTATATATGCATCCAAGTTAGGATGGAAGGAAGGAAGTAATTTATGTAGCGAGATGGTGTAATATTTCAGGAAAGAGCTAAAGAGTTTGATATAATCACAAAGGGAGAGGAAATTTTAAAAAATACATATTAAAAAGTTATATCAGATGTGGAGAATTTATTCCTAGTTAGGTGTGGTGGGCTGAAAGGAAAATGTTGTCTCCAGGATTCCTCTTAGAAAAAACCTGGAGTATGTAATTGTAGCTAACTAGGACAGGAAAGAACAGGTTTTATTTTAATAAATGTGAATTTGAGTTGTTTCTTTTTGTTACTTTAATATTTATGAATATGGAATGTCTTGATTCTGATCAAGGGTAACTTCATACACACTATCTCAAGTTTATGGAAGCATTCCTACACCTATGTTGAGACGTATTTTCTATAGAACAATGAAAGATGCATAGTTTGTCTTTATCTACTTTGAAAATGTAGGGGATGAATCTTCATTGTTTGTTCTTGAAAAAAGTATATTATTTCTTTGTCTCTGCTACAAGAAGTCAAAACTCAAAGGGAGATGCATTACCACAAGTAACGCAGGGACAAGTATTTACACTTTGAAACCACCTTTGGCAAAGCTATTCAGTGGCCTGGCCTCTAAACACCATAGAAGTAACGACGTTTATATTTTGCTTGCAAAATCAGCACTGGAGAGAATCACTTGCTTACAAATTGACCCTGGTAAGTTCTTAAAAGCTCAACCTCACCCCAAATTTCACATGTGAAAAATTGAAGAACTCTTGTAGATAACTCAGGTTACTTATATCAGTGTGACAGGATACAGGCAGATTGTAAATAGTCAGGAGGAATATTGTACTTGGGATTTGTTTCTTAGGATTCTCTTCATCTCTGGGTGATGGAAGTCATCGCTTCATCAAACATGCGATGAACATCTTTGTTCTGAGAATTGCTGAAATCACTACTATTTCATAAACAAGGAAAAATTCATAATATTTATTATTTATTGCTTTAGTTAGTATCTGTTTTACAAATTGATCATGCCTTGAATCTCTCCAGTAAATATTGTGGGTCAATATTTACTTAGGAAGAAGTGATAGAGCCTATCAGTGAGGAAGTTATTGTTCTATTCAGGAGAGCAGGTGTTAATCCAGGAGTGGTGATAAACGTAGGCTAAGATAATGCAATATCAAGTGCTTAGTGTTAAATGGGTTAGTCAAGAAAGACATCTGAATAGAAGTTTTGGGAACCATCTTCAACAAAGGAATAGAGATGGCTTTATGTTAAAAGTTTTGATGACTATGAGACCAAGAGAACTTAAAGCCCTTTCCATAGGTCAATGTCTTCTGAAGTACACATCTTTTAAAACTAGAATTTTATGGGAAATCTCAAAGGTGCATTTACAAAATTGTGGAAACATCCAAATATTTCTTTTACAAATATTTACTATATTAATTTTGCTGGCATTTAAGTTAGAATAAAATATAATAGACATAAATACTAAAATAAAGCATATTTAGAGTCAAATCATGGTTTCCCTTTTATTTGTGATTACTTTGAATTTTTCTCTAGGCTTCAATTTCATTATCTCAAAAATGGAGGAAACATTTTTCTCAGGAATCTTGAGGAATTTGAGTAAGAAAATGTATACAAAGCCCTTAGTATTGTGCCTGACACAAAGAAAATACCAATATATGTCTGTTTTTCCTAACTTCTATCTCTACATTTCAAAATTATGATCCACAGAACAATAAGTCTATTAGATGTTTTGTGGAAAATGCTTAATTTTGTAACCTTACCCTTTGAGTGTATATTACTGACTAAAAAGACAGTTGGTATTTAATATTATTTCCTCCATGACTCTCATTTTGTAATGAGAGCAATAAACTATAAAAAGCAAATACTTTAAATAAAAAAATAGTTATTCAACCACAAAAATGGGATTCAGAGAGTCAGTTAATTAGTTCTGAGGGTCTATCATCTCACCTGTAAAATTCTTTCATTACCCATTGAATTAAAATTTATTGAGTGCTGATTATGTTGAAGATGTGAGGTTTTGAGGGTTAAGTTGTCTAAATATATAATCTATGAATTCAAGGAGCACAGCAGGGAGGAAACAAACAGCAAAATAAGAAAAACAATCTAAATGAAAATAAAGAGATTTGGAGCTTGAAATAGGCAAAATTATAAATAGCATGCATAGCATGGTTCTATGAGACCAACATACAGGACAGTCCTTCACCCTAGTGGGATTCAGAAAAACCTCATGGAGAAGTTGAAACATTAATTCAAAAAAGTTACTTCATCAAACTTTGTAATCAACTACCTCACCTCTTACTTAAGGCATTTACTGATTTATTTTCTGTCACTATATATTCATTTGGCTTGTCCTACAATTCCATAAAATTAAATGAGAAAAGTAAGTACCCTTTGTGTCTGACTACTTTCTTTCAGCATATTTTTGAGATTCATCCATATTTTTATGTATCAATAGTTTATTCTATTTTATGGCTGAGTAGTATTTCTTTGTATGACTATACCATAATTTTCCATTAACCTGATCATGAACATAAGGGTTGTTTCATATTTTCTTATTATTATGAATAAAGCTGAATAGGATAATTTGGTTATAAGTCTTGTATTGACATATGTTTTCATTTCTCTTGGATAATATCCAGGAGTGGGATTGCTGGGTCATATGATAGGTTTTTATTATAAATCAGGGTTTTTCAGCCTCAGCTATATTGCCATTTGGGGCCAGATGATTACTGTGGGAGGCTGTCCCATACATTGTAGGATGTTCAGCAGCATCCTGGCCTCAACTAACCTAGATGCCAGTGGCACTCCTTGCCAGTTGGGACAACGAAAAATTACTCTAGATATTGCCAAATGTCCCTTGGGAGGCAAAATCAGCTCCCAGTTGAGAATTACTGGTTTGCTTTATAAGAAAATGTCAAATAATTTTTGAAATACTTCTGCCAATAATATATATGTTGTGTCACATCCTTAATAATAGTATTGTTAGAATTCTTAATTCTAGTCATTAAAGGATGTATATATAGTGATATGCCATCAGAGTTTTAATTTGCATTTGTTTGAATTCTAATGATAATAAGCACCTTTTAAAAGTCATTTTCTTTTTTATATTCAAGTATTTTATTTTTAATGAAAATTTTACTTAGACAAGGGTGGATGAATACAGTTTTAAACATAAATCCTGCATAAAATTTACCCAGTTGCACTCAACTCTAAAGTTTACAAAAACTATAGTACAATATCACATGGAGTTTACTGGAATTGATAGAGCCTACCAATCTTATTAGATTCCACCAGCTTTACTTGTACTAAACTGTGTGTGTGTGCATGCATTTAGTTTTAAACAGTTTTATAACATGTGTAAGTTTGTGTATCTACCATCACAGTCAAAACACTAAACAGTCCCATCATCACAAGAATCCCTGTTGCCTTCCTATCTCCTGCTCCATTTCCCTAAACCCTGGGAACCACTAATCTCTTCTCCATTTCTAATATTTTGTTATCTCAAAAATGTCTTACAAATGAAATCACAAAATCTGTAAACTTTGAGACTGTCTTTTCTCATTTAGCATAATTTTCTAGAGATCCATGTGTTTTCTCTGTATCAATATTTCACTCTTTTTATATTTGTAAGTAGTATTCCTTTGCCAGTGTATTTTATTATTCACCTGTTGAAGGACATCTGCACTTTTTTCCCATTTTGGATTATTACAAATAAAGCTGCTATGAACATTTGTGTATTGACTGTTTTGTGAACATAAGTTTTCATTTTCTGGGATAAATGCCCATGAATGTAATTGCTTGTTAATATGGTAATTGCAAGTTTATAAGAAACTGCCAAAATGTTTTACAGAGTGGCTGTACCATTTTACATTCCCATCAGCAGTATATGGGTGATACATTTTTTTCATATCCTTACAGGATATGTTGTCAATATTTTTTATTTTAGCCACTCTGATAGATGCATAGTGATATTTCATTGTGGTTTTAATATACGTTTATGCCATAGCTAATGATATTATAAATCTTTTCATGTGCTTATTTACCATCTATATGCCCTCTTCACTTCAATGTCTGTTTATGTTTTAGCCCAATTTCTTATTAAATTGCTTTTGTTCTGTTAGCTTTTGAAAGATCTTTATTATATTAGTCAGAGTTCTCCAGAGAAACAGAACAAATATGACATATATATGTATATATATATATATAAATCTTTAAAGGGTCTCAAATGTAAGTTGTTCACTATTGTTCATTGCACAGAACACACCCACTGGCCCATGCAAGTCCCCTCAACTTATCATTTGTTCTCACTTTCATTTTTTCCCTTTGCCCTTCAACCCTGCTACCTGCAACCTGTCCCCTTCCCAGCCTTTGTCATGGGTTAGCACCCTAGTATATTTGCAACCTTAAAAATTGGGTTTTGTCAATGCTTTTTTTTCACCCTATTATTCTTTTTTCTTCTCCACCGCCCCCATCCCCTGCAGTGACACAGTATTATTTAAAAACATTAAGTCCCTGGGATTTATGCTTCAGATCAAGACATCATTCGAGTAATTTCAAATGATGTACAGCTCTTCACGTAAAAAAGATGTTTTGTGGTCACAGTTACTTCAAAAAGGAATTATATTCAAATAACCTGACATATCATGCTTTAGCAATTACAGAACCACAATTTTGACACATGACCTAAACTAACCAGTATGTGAATTGCTTTGCAGCTTTTATTTATGGGAAATCCTTGCTTTGGATGCCAGTGGGCAGCTGCAATCTGGAAAACAATCCAGTAAATGTTGTGTTGTTTTGTATTTTGTAGCAGGCAATTAATTATCAACCGTTAAATAAGAATACCTTTGATACTGGGAATTGTTGCATACAGAATATTTTTGTTAAAAGGTGATGAGCTCTTGCCTTTATTTCACAGTACTTAAAGTGATAAACTTCTAGTCAGGTTTCCTACAAAAGAAACCAATTAATACATGTACCTAAACCACAAAAATAGTATACCAGGCTATTTGAAAATTATTGTTTTTCTATTTAAAATATTGTTTAGCTTGCGACTTCTTAGGACATTTGTAAAAGCAAGTTAAAGCCAATAAGGTTTTTGATTATTTTTTGTAACCGGAGATGGTTTTTACAATTAAAATAACATTTCAACTAAACAAACCATTGCTAAATAATGATACTTAATAATAAGTTGCCTTGTATAACTTCTGAAAATTATACTTGTTCTGAAAAGTATAAGAATACCCTAATGATAAAAAGATTTCTAAACAAAATTTTATCCTGTTTTTTTTTTACTCTGATCTAATGACAAAATTCTATAGATTTTCACCTTCCAGTGTAGTTACTTTTCGTTAAGTAGCTCGTAGGTAATGGCTTTTACCTGTTAAAATATAAATAACAGCAGGCATTCGAGAGGACTAAACTGGAGTAGAGTGTTCATGGGTTAGAATTAGACTCTTGGATTATGGAGCATATTATCCTGTTTAATGTTAAAGATGGATCTTATATGAATTAAGAAAAACCTTCCTGTTAATAAAAACTTCCTTTTAACTAAAAAAAAAAAAAAAAAAAAAAAAAAAAAAAAAAAAAAAAAATTGGGTTTTGTATGCCTGTGTTTTTAGATTCCATAAATGACGTGCTATAATATTATATATACATATATATACATATATATATATTTATTTATTTATAAAGAGATGTATTATGCGGGATTGGCTCACACAATTATGGTGACTGAGAAGTCCTATGATCTGCTGTCTGCTAGCTAGAAGTCCAGGGAAGCTAGTGGTATAGTTCCAGTTCAAGCCTGAAGGCCTAAGAACCAGAGGAGCCAATGGTGTAAATCACCTGACAACCAGGAGCACTGATTCTAAGGGCAGGTGAACATGGACATCCCAGTTAGGTCCAACTTAAATCAAACTTACCTTGATTAGCTTTAACATGTAGGTTTGGCCTATATTTATGAGCTGTGGTTCCAACTGCCATTTAACTTTCTGAACTTTTGTGGTATTATGTTGTGTGTTTGGTTTATCTGGTGTTGCTGGGGCATGTACTTCTCCTGATGTTGCTGCCTGAGACAAAGAAAGAGGTCCCCAGGCTGGACTCTGGGTGTTTTGCAATTAGGGAGAGGAGTCTCAGCCCTGAGGGGATAAAGAGTCTTCCCTGGCTGGACAATTTGTGTGCTGGTATCTCTTTGCCCATGACCCTGAAATGCACCAATGTCTCTGGGCAGATGAGGGAAGTCTCAGGTCCCTGGGACAAAAAGACCCATGGTATCCCAAGACCTGGCAGCTTGTTGTGGCTGAGTTTTTCTTTAGGTTCCACTCTACCACATCACTATCTCTCTTGGGGAAATCTCAGGCATGGAGGGGAAAGAGAACATTTCCTCTGGCCACTTATTGATGGCAGGTCTACTTATAGATCCCTCTTGCAGGTGACTGTCTGGCTCAGCTGATGTTTTCAGAAAAATACCTGTTTGGCCTCGGGGAGGAATAAGCTTCTCTGTACAACATCTGTTATTTAACTGGGGATCAGAAATGCTAGGTATGGGTTGTCCATTTGGTTGGAGAGGGTATATAAAACATCCTGTTGCTGTGTTGTCACTCCAGTCCTGAGGTCTATAGCAAGTTTGCTTCCTCTGCATCATCTTGTCTGCACTTAAAATGCCAGTTATATTTTAGAGCAATTAAAACTAAAAAAATAAATAACTTTTATTTTACACTTATTCCACTTTCAAAGTTTCATTTATTTATGTCAGGCAGAACTTCTTTCTATTTAAAAAACTTTCTTCAATATTTCTTACAGAGTTGGCTTATTGGAAGTAAACTGTCGGTTTTTATCGGAGAATTTTAAAATTTTGTCTTCATTTTTGAGATACTTCACTGGGTATAGAATTCACAGTTGACAGGGTTTTATTTGTTTGTTAGTTTACTCTTTTCCTTTTTCATTCTAAAAAGGTCACTATTTCTTTATAGACTGCATAGTTTCCAAAAAGAAGTTTCTAATACTTACCATTATACCTTTGTGTGTTAAATGGTTGTTTTCTTTACCTGTCTCATTGTCTTAATTTTTATCATATTAAATATGACATATTTGGATGTTTTGGTTTGGTTTGGTATTTTTAGTCTGTTATTAATTTTTTGGAAACATTTTAACCATTATTTCTTCAAATAATTTTTTGCCCTTTCTTCTTCTGAGATTCCATTTACTTACATGTTAGCCCAATAGATATTGCCACACATTTCTTCTCCCAAATATCTAAAAGCTATGTTCTTTTTTTTTTCACTTTTTCTTTTTATATTTCAGTAATTATTATTGTCCTGTCTTCAGGGTCACTTATTCTTTCATTAATTGTGTTGTGTCTATTGATGAGCCTATCAAAGTCAGACTGCCCCTGTGTTACCTTTATTTAATTTTACCCAGCTTATCTTATGCATTGTCTACCTGTTTAGTTTGGGCCCTTAACATATTTAACATAATTATTTAAAATTTCCTGTTGTATATTTTCAACATATGTGTTTTACACGTAGGTTCTAATGGTCTCTTTGTTTTTTTTGTAGTTTATTTTTTTTCTTGCCTTTTCTTACATCACCTAACTTTTGGCTGAAAGAGGGACATGTTATATAAAACAGTAGAGGCTGAGGTAAAGAGTCTTTATGCATGGTGATTAATGCTGCTTGATTTCTGCTATTATTTTAGTGTTGGGGCTTATGTCAATCTAATTGAGAATTGGGCTGGCCTATTGTTGCTAGGGTAGCACAGATTTCAAATTCCTCTTGATACTTGATATTTAGGCTATAGATTGGGATTCCAGAAGTTATTTTCTCAATGTCTGTTCTGTTCAACATTTCACTTTTATTTTTTTTTCCTTTCTCATTACATCTAAAAATGCATATGTCTCCTGAAACTCTCTCAATTATATTCCACAGTTATTATATCTAATTCTTATTATTCTGGAAGTAGAAATCAATGAGAGAAACTATTCTCTAATGTTCCAATTCAGCCTCAGTCTTATGCAAGCAGAGTGTCCAAGGGTCCCATGTGCAGGGTCTTCAAAATTACTTTGTCCCTTCTCCATTTGTAATGGTGGGTTTAGCACCAATAAAAAAAATTATTTTTTGCTCCTTTTCTTTTTCCCCAGCATCAGATGTTACCCAGTCCCCTAAGATGACAATATTCATTATTCTTTTACTGGAGACTAAGATTTTTGTTCCATAGAGGGGAAATACAAAATGAATCTCAGTGAAGTTTCAGCAGTTTAAGCTATTCCCTTCTTGTAGCCAGCATCACAAGGGAAGATTTCTCAGGATTCTCTCCAATCTTCCTTGTGAGTGCCTAGTCAACATCATGGAGAAAGTCAGTAAGTGATGTGAACATTCCCTAAATCTGTAATCCCCAAGGGATTTACACTTTAACATAGCCCACATTTGGCCTTTAACAATAATATAAGGCATTTCAGCTCAGTTCTTACCGGCTATTTCATGTCCAGCAGCACCTGCTCAATTTAAGGAAGTATTCCTATCACTTCTCCTCCTCACAGAAGCCTGGTTCTCCCAGTTCTTGGTTTAGTTAGATGCCTTGAGAATTCAATTCTCTAATGTGTTCCAGAGAGTTATTAATTTGTACTCCATCCAGCCTTTTCCTTGTTATAAGTGTGAGAGCAATGCTTTTTTTTAAAAAATCTTCCTACCTGTCTGAGCTAAGAATCAAAAGCTTTCCTTTTTAATTTTTGTTTAAATATTAATTTAATAATTTAATTTTAGTGAACCAACCACTCAACCTACAAACTAGCTCATTACAAGTAACATGTATCTAATAATGTGCCCTTCCTTATCATATTTCCATCCCTTTCAGATGAGAATACTATTTAAATTATGTCTTCACAATTTTGTTACCTTTTCATTTTTAGTTTAAATGCACAAAAACAGACATACATATTTCAATTATATCTCAGGCTTGACAAAATTTTGCTTTTCTTAATTAGTTTCATTATTCTCTTATGCAAATATTGGTTCCTTGGTATTCATCTAAGATGGCTAGGTTTGTTGGCTTGGAAACCTCTATTCTCTCTAGCATCAATATTGGTTTCATATGTAAGTATAAAGGAATACAATTATTCTCAAAGGAAGTCATTTAACCAATTTTCTGATGCAGTGATTGAAAGATATAGCTTATTTCATCCTGATGAGTTGCAAATATTAAGTTTCTTGGACTAGCACAAATTCAGAATACCATCAAGAATAAATTTCCTTACCCTATTTAATTATAATAAAATATTAATGATTGATCAAATAAATTAATCAAAACACCTTCCAAAATGCCACCTTACAGATAGCTACAATAAAATTTAAGTTATTTACACTTGAAAATTTAAACTGTAAGAGAGTGCACTTTTTTTTTTGCGGTACGCGGGTCCTCTCACTGTTGTGGCCTCTCCCGTTGCGGAGCACAGGCTCAGGCGCCATGGCTCACGGGCCCAGCCGCTCCGGAGCATGTGGGATCCTCCCGGACCGGGGCACGAACCTGTGTCCCCTGCATCGGCAGGCGGACTCTCAACCACTGCGCCACCAGGGAAGCCTGAGAGTGCATTTTTTGACATCTGTTTTTAAAAAAACCCAAACAAGAAGAGTTGAATGCATTTAAGTTTACTGTAAGATAGAGCTTTCATGCTCTAGTAATGCATAAATTGATTGTGAAAAGATATTTCCCAGCATTTGCATACAAGCTAATATCAGTTTTTGAAATAATTTTGCCCTTTGAATATTTAGCAATAGTTTTATGTTCAATTTTACATTCTTACACACACACACACAATTATTTTACCAAAAAGGTTTAAATTCCAATTAAATGTTCAGTGTTAAATCTTGAATCAGAGAACTTTGCTGTTCGCCTTTCTCTGTCCATGGGGTCTTAGACAACTAAGACTGTTAATCGAAAGTGCTGCTGTCATGTTTAGTTAAATCAAATAAAACCCAAATAAATAAAGTTGGCATGACATAAGGCATTCACTCTTTAGCAAACACTAAGAAATGCAAATTTAACCTAAATCTGGGAACCATAATAAAGGAGTGGTTGATATTTCAAGCATGTACTAATGTGCAACGAAATTAGACTGAAAATATGTTAACATTGGAGAAGTGTCAAATCTCTATAATAAATTCACTTCAACTTTCTGGAGTTCCCAACTCCAGGAGGGAAATAGGAGCTCCTCTTGTGGTGTATTATGCCTAGCAAAATAAAGAAGCTTTCTTTAGTAAACCTTGAGTTCCAAAGAAATCAGTAATCAAGCCACGGCTAGCAGAGTAATTGCATTCCTCTCCCAGCCATTGTGGAGATAGCAAGATATTGATGAAACATAGAGGTAGCAAAACAGACATCTTTGAATGATGTTGCGTGTTTCTGGAAAAAGATGATTGGTTCAGAATTGGTGAATATTTATGAACCTTAGTTTATCAGCATCACACTAGAGGTGTTTCTGCAAAGATTTATCTAAATATTGCAAAAATCAAAGTCATTTTTTTAGGAACAAAAAGCTTCCTCAAGAGACACTGCAGGGAACTGGGGAGGCTAGGCAAGGCTAGACAACACCTAAACTATCTTCAACTTTCAAATGGTTGACAAGATCATGGAATGACAATATCTGTCTGATTAGAAGAATATTTTAGATGACAGTTTCCAACTATAATTTAAAATTTCTAAAATACATGCATCAGTCTGAATATTTTAATAAATGCAAGCAAGTTAATAAAATGATGTTTTCATACCCAGGAAAACCCTCACCCATTAATTTCTAATCTAATTAATTCTAAGTTTCTTAGTGGTTCTCAAAAATGGCCTCTATTTTTTAGTACTATCATGGTCTTTAGTTACTAAAAGTCTCAACAATTTCGCGGGAACTTATGCCAACAATTCCTCATTACATGATTTACACTGATAGCATAGGAATGGATCTCCTAAAATTAAAAAAAAAAAATACATAGTTCTTCCAATTGACGGTTGAAAATGAAAGGGTGTTGAAACTTCCATTGTCCTCAGAGCAAAGTCCAAAGTCATTTGTATGCAGTATAAGGCAGTTGAGGTTTTGACACCTGTATTACCAAATGTAGCACCTGAATTGTAATATAATTTTTTTCCTAGCTTAAGTAAACTATGTTCAATCCTCAATATACCATACTTTTTCTAATGTTTTGTCTTGTTTGTTTTGTTTACTTTGCCTTAAAGATCCATATTTCCTTCTTTACTTGATTACTTCTTTCTCACACATTACTAAATTCTGTGATGAGCTCCTTATGAGAAGAAGTTTAAATTCCTAGTGCTTAACATAGTGTCTGGCACAAATACCAAGGTATACATGTTTGCTGAAAAGTATGAATGGTTTGGAAAATGTCTGAGCTTCAACTCCTACAGTTTATAGGAGGGATGATTTAAAATCAGACTTTCTGAGTTCAGTCCCCTGCTCCCTTAAGCTGTGGAGCCTTAAACAAGTCACATAAATGCTTTAAGTCTCAGTTTCCTCATCTATAAAATGGGCATAATAGGAATCCTAATTTATTGAGTTGCTGTGAGGATTTATAAGGTCACAGTTAATAAGTGCTACTTGGTAGTATTATAATTTATTTCTCAAGAATGATAAATGATTTCAGGAAATAGTAGATTTTATAACATGAATGCCAATTTATTTTTAATTATGTACAAGGCACACTGGACATAAAAATCATATATAGTAAGTGTGTTTTATGAAGAAAACTAAAAAAGAATTCATTTATCAGCTATTCAAACCCAGAAGCCTGATGACACAGATTCAAGAATGAAAATCTTCACCTTCTATTTTTGAAAGACATAATTGAACAAACTCACTCTCTACAAAGTTAAGTGTATTTTCTACTTCTTAAGAACACTTCCTCACATTTTAGCATGCAGACACACACACACACACACACACACACACACACGAACATTCCACATTATCCAGTATTTTGTAGTCCTATAAAAATAATTGATCCTCAATGATATTAACACATTGGCAAATGCTCTCTTTTTACTCCATTTTCAAATGGCTTTGTAACTTAATTCAATGCACAAAGATAGGTTGACCAACTCAAGTGACCATGGCAGAATCTTCCTCATCATTTTAAATGAATTTATCCTATCCACACAAAGGTGCTGCTTGAAGAGAACTAGAAACCAGTAACATAAATTAATCTGCTAAATCTATATTTTATTTGGCCTTTGTCAGGGATTTCCTTCTGAATAAACTCTAGTATGCATTCTCCTGTTTAGGTTTACAAGACATTTTCTTCCTATCCTTTTCAATAAGTAGTGGTGATAAACTAAAAGGGAAAAGGTTAGGGCAAACATACTAATCTCTTTGTGACACCAACACCAGCTCCAATACTTGAGCTACTCAGTTAAGTATATTTATTCATTGATTTATCCATCAAACACTGTGGAATAAATTACTGAGAAACTGCTACAACTGTGAACTTTCTTTAGCATTGGAGATGTAAAAATGTTCAAAGAAGACATGGTTCTTGCCCTCAAATAATTTCAATGGTATAGAAGAAGAAAAGAAAATATTTATTTGGTGTGTTTAGAAATAATAACTATAAATGATCATTCTGGTGGGCTATGAGCATTTATTGCCCAATTTAATCTGAGAAAATTAGACAATACTTTCATGATGAGGTAAAATTTCTGTGGGAATCTGAAGAGTGAGTAGATCACTGAGTGAAAGAGAGAGGGAAAACCTTAACTGGAAAAGGCAACAACAGGTGAAGGGGTCATGAGGCATGAAGGAGTTTGATGCATTAAGAGGCTTAAGACCTTCCTGTCTTCCATCTTCCTGAGGGATTGCATGGAACATGAAATTTATGGGAATGAAGCCGCAGTAGTAGGCTAGTCATGCTTAAATAGAACATATTAATGGTTTGGGTCTTAATCCTAAGAGTAGAGCAAAACCATGGAAACCCTTTAAATACAAATGTGTATTTTTAAAGTATCACTCTGTGTTGTGGAAAGAAAAGATAAGAGAGAGAAATCCTTAAGAAGTGAGGAGATTAAAGAGAAGTTCATTTCAGAAATCCTGGATATCTCAGTATTGCCCTAGTTTATAGCATCCGTCATCAGTGTTAGATGTCAGACTGACATGAGGAGTTGTTAAAGGGTAAAAAGTGGAATGTTTTGATGATATTATTTTATTTTGGTGATTTGAGTTTGAGAGAGATAGAACAGAAGGAACATGGGCAAGTATCACCTACCTCAGATTTATTCTAAAATATCTTAAAAGCTATCACTGAGCAAACCCAGTAAGTGCTATTGATACTTCTCTGGGAGTGTCAGATGTACTGGGCCTTTATACAGTGGCCTTGGTGTATACATTTATACATTAACTGGACATCTTTTATGGTTTCACTCAACACCTTTTTTAAAATGTAAGTTATTTTCTTCTGCCTTTAAGTGCCAAAATTGCTTCTAATACATATCTCTGCCCTCTACTTTCACTTCACTCACCAGAGCTGAATTGCATAGGAAGCACTGTTTTAAGTCTGTAACAGACAAGACAATGAAAACTTAGTGGAACCTGGAAAACAGCCAGTTTCTAGTATTACCTTTATGAGTCTATAGGATTATGTAAAAGAAGGTCATATCAAAATATGCTACTTTCTTTAAAAGTAGCAATTATTGAGTATATATTATTCTAGACATCACACTGGTACCTGACATACGTTATCTACTTTAGTATTTATCATAATAAATTCCATGGACCATTATCACTATAACATATTTAGCTAAAATGTATATAATAGCCAAATAATTTTGGAAGCTCATACTAAAATGTCAAATACTGAAAGTTCAAACAATCCCTCAGAGGTTATTTAAAATAAATTTAACATTATTTAGGCTACTAAACATTTGTTTTTTCATAGCACTTAATAACAGCCCACCTAACTGATATTACACAGAATAAACTGGGGAATTGCTAATTCTATTACATCTTCACTATCATGAACTGCTCTGTTCAGCCTTTGGTCACTCCTTATATCCCCATGAAAATGTCCAACTATCCAGTAAAAATACTGTGTTCTACTGTGTATATTCTTTGAACTCATCCAAACCTCCATACTGCTAATGTACCATTTTTTTCCAACCTAGCTACCCAAGTCTTTAATCATCTCCTTTTTTTATCTTGGCAAAAGTCCATAGTCAGCATATCACTGATCTTCTTGTCCAGATTCTCAACACACTGCTTGCTCATTTGTTGCAATAATGCAGGTTTAAAAGTATAGAGTACAACCACACTGTCTTTTCTAGCTCAAGCTACTGACCCTTCTGAGGGCAGCACATAAATAGAAAATAAAAGTTTACACAGTGGATGCCAATGACAAATGAGATCTCAACAATGATTAGTGTATTATCTATTTGTCCCTAGTCAATGTACATTTCCACTGCCAAGGATAGATATTTGAGATCTTCACCACTTTCCCACAGCCTGCATATAAATATTTTTGTTTCCCATGAAGCCCTCAGAAGCCCTTTCACTATATTCACTCTTTGTTTATGATTTAATTTTCTTTGAGGACATCATTCACTAATGAATATATCTGTCTCAGTTCATCCTCATTTGCATGTGCTTCACTATTTACTGAAAACCACTGCCTGAATATTCTACCGACAACTTTGTTTGAACGTATTTCCTCCTCCATCCCTTAAGGTTTTTAACTTCCCCATTATCCCCAATATTGGAGAAAGTCCACTCTCATGTATTATTGGTACCTTCCTCTGTCTCAGATGGATATCTGAGTAGTCTCAAAATCTTATAATTCTCTAGTCTTGGTTATCCTTAAAATTTTTGTACTGCATTTTCCCTACCACTAATACAACAACATCCCTTCCCTAAATTATTGCAAGATTTCCTACAAGTCTCCTTGCTACCCATCTTTGCTGTCTGAAATTCCCTGTTCCCAGTAATACAGCAAGAACAAACTTTCAAAAAAGTAAATCTGGTTATCATACCTTGTTCAAAATATTTCAGTGCCTTAAACCATTCAGAATAAAATTCAAACTCCTAAACTGACACAAACACCTCACTTTCGTTTTCAGCTCTGCCTTGTCCTTCCATTTTATTACCCTTCTTCACATAATACTCTTCTCATTTTTCACTTAGCTAGTATCTTCAGATATTTTATCCCTAAATGCAATCATCACTTCTACCAAAATTTCTATACCTTAAAATTTCATTCAGTGACCTTTTTTGAATTTCCATCATATCACACATCATATTACAATTGTAATTTTACTTAGCTGTCACTAAAATTAAACTTAAGTTTCTTAAGGGCAAGGATTATATTTAATATTTTATATCTAGTTCTGAGGACTCCATCTTGCAAAGAGTGGGTGATCAATTAATATTTGTGTAACAATTTATAGTTTTTACAAAATATTCATAGAGATATTAATGAATTTTATTTATTAGAAAATCCCTAAGGGGGAAATATATTTCTACCCTCAGTTCTCACAGAACAAAAAATGAAGTACCTGTAACATGCCATTGAATTTCCTGACTCAAAATTTGATGCAATTTCCATTAAATTTTATCACATAAAGTCAATCCAAGGCTATATTCCCATAATAAATAATTTCCATTCCAATGTCATGGCTTTGAAAGTTAAGTTAATTCAGACAATTTTCTATTATTCCAATATTAATTCAAATGTATTATACATATAGATATATATACAAAGGAGTCAGAAAAGAGTAACCAAAGATAAACAGATCTATGCAAAATCTTATCTTATGAGCACAGTAGTATGTCAGTTACTTACTATCAAATGGCTTCCAATTGAAAATTGTGTTGTGCCACTTGAATAATTTAAATGTATTTTAAAGTGACTTGGGATGTGCATCTCCAGTATTAGTCTGCTACTTTACTTACATTTCCAGTTTTTAAATTTTGTTTTTTTATGATCACAACACTTTGTATCCAAGCTCAGTCATTATGCTGATCTTGAACTTTCTCATATAAGTAACAGGCACTCCAATAAAAGGTCACCCCAACCCTAGTGATTTAATGAATATAAAGTGAAGAAAATTTAGTCTTCAAAGATCCCACAGACATGTCCTCCTAGTTCCATTGCATTTCTCATATTCACTACAGAACTTGGATTTGCTTTCTTAAAGTCTATTAGAGAAATGTTAACCTTAGTCAGTAAGCATTGAAGCACTTACTGTGTACTTTATATACATTTGAACTTTTGGACATTGAACTAAAGTACCTGGACATTTTATTAATCTCTAAAGTGAGTTAGTTTATTTTTTAATACATCTTTATTGGAGTAAAACTACTTCACAATGCTGTGAGTTGGTTTTCAATAGATTATTTCTAAGGCTCTTTGCAGCCCTAACTAAGCTGCTTTAAGTTGAGGCATATATTTTTATATTTAGAAATAAATATTTAGTGTTACCAAACTGAGGTCCAGTGGCTTGTTGCTTGAAAATCAATATGAGAGAGACAGAAATGTTGGTAAAGGGAAAAGTTGCTTTTAATCTGAATGGCAGCAATCTGGGGAGATGGTGGACTCAGTGTCCCCCAAAAATCACATCTGAAGATTCTGTTTGGCCATGAAAGTTTTTTAAAGGAAAAAAGGGAAGCAATCTCAGTGAATCATTGAGGTTGGCAGTCAGAGTCCTCACCGTTCCCCACTGTGTGCTGGCTTGTGTGCAGACTTGCCGACTTCTTGTGCTTTTTCTTTAAATGCTATCTTGTTCACACAGTTTGTGAGATTGCTAAAGGGGAAGCTAGGGAAGAAATCTGGTCATCTGTTAATTATTCTTGATTTCTACTTCTTTGGTCTATGGAAATAACCAACACATTAGGTAAGTTATTGGATGATCAAAAGATTTGAAAGGTGTGGGAGGGCTGGAGATGAATAGAGCAGGGGGTGCCTGGTTTAAGGTTAGTGTCAAGACAAAGAGACCTCCGGCAGAGAGCTCTTTCCTAAAAAGAACTCTTCCCTGCCAAAAGCTGCTTACATTAGGACTTACTACTTTACAACTAGAATATAAAGTTGGACATAGCAAACAAAGTATAATAACTCTTTTCTCAGACTATATTCATAGATAAAAATTATCAGGTGAAATAAAAGTTTATTCACCTCTATAGATTATGACCAATGTTGAGTCAGTGTTGGTTTCTATACTCCAAATGAGATCACCTCTTCTTCCTTCTGCTTCCAGTTGAATAGTTCATACCATGATAAAGGGAGTGGGAAGTGCTTTTCTACAGGATGTCAGATAAGTTTTACCAAAGTCAAGTGCTTATTCAGTTCCCTTTCTCCTATTTGGATTTCTGGTTTCCTTGCCCTGTAGCTTATATGTCAACTATGGGTTTATACTGCAAATTGTCATTTTTCTACAGCATAATACTGGCCTATCGTGTATGATTTGGATCTCTGACTCACATTTTGGGAACCCATTTTGTCTTCCTTTCTCCTATTATTTTTTTCTCTCAGTTTTAGTCAATCTATTGCATTTCCTGTATCATCACAACCCTACTCTGTTCAGTGTCCTGTGTCCATGAGGGGCATCTTTTCTCTTGCCAGCAGTTTTTCTCAAGACATTGGCAATTCCAAGTACCTCATCTATTTTATCTGCTTCTCTTCAGGTCTTTAATTCCTAGAGTTTCTGCTCTTTCTGCTCCACTTCATATGTGTTGGGGTCACAATCATTATTTCTCACACTTTCTGGCTTCTAAATAAGAAAAAAGTATCCATAGGGTAACCATAGGGAGACAAAAGAGATCAAGGTGTTGCCTTTATTAGGTGATGTCCAATAATTGCCAAAGTATAGGATCTTGAGTAAGGCAGATTGCAGAAAAACTGTGTTGCTTTAAGTCCAAATTCAACTTCCCTCTACTTTCTACAAAATCAAGATGTTTAGACCCACCTGAAAGAAATATGAACTTTCAGAGGACTATTGCTCCACATTCGTCAGGCTTTCTGTACTACAAAATGTTTGACTTCTGAAAAAAAAAAAAAAAAAGTTCGACTTCTAAGAACTCTCCTTGGTATCAGGGAAAATGCAATAGAGAGAAAGCCAGCTAGTGCTATCTCAACACAATATGTCTTTGGCGTATTAAAGATGTCCATAAAAGCCAGATTTACAACAAATGAAGGTAAATATTGACCAAAGCAGCCTTGATATTCCCTTTAGCTTGACTAAACTTTAGATAGGCTTCTTCCTGACCATGACATCCTTTGTTTTAAAGCATTTAACATCTAAATATAAATTCTCTATTCCTTTGAGATGTAAATTTTATCCCAGACTCTTGACTATTTTACAACCCAGAATGACCTTCTCAAGGACCTGAGAAGCATCCCTTTGAAATGTAACCATGGAGGATGATAACAATATCATATAGACTAGTTGTCTATAGGAAAGTAGATAGGAGCCTAGTTGATAAATGCTAATTAGCAAAAACAGATGTCATAATCACATTGAACATTGAACAATCTCCTCTTTAATGTCCTGAAATATTTTCCCACTAGCTCACCCCAAACCCCAAATGCTTAAAAACTCTCCTGCATTTTTATTTCAGTGGAGTTAAGTTCAATCTCTCTTCACTATTGAAATAGTCCAGTGCAATTTCTCTTTGATAGTATTAATACGTCTTGGAGAAGAAGCCAATAAATGAATAGTGGGGAAAACTGGAAAGATTCCTATGAGAGAAAGGGACAGCACATACATGTTTTGTAAAAACAGGAGGAGCAGAATGATCTTTCCTCCCCTCCACTCATGACAACACTATTTATCCTTCATTTTCCTAGAGTAGAGTACAATCTAAATGCCCCAACATATATGAAGGAGAATACAATGAGAAAATTAAAAATAATGACTTTTGGAGAATGTGTTAGTTTTTATTGAACTTGAGTTGGAGATTCAGCAGGATACATGCTTGCAAACATCAAATATTTGAAAGATTTAGAAAGAAAAGTCATATGGAAAAGCGATTCAGACCTGTTTCATGTGGTCCCAAAGAACGTACCAAGACTAATGTATACAAGTTAAAATGGAAAATGTTTCAGTTCAATTAAAAAAGAAACTTCCAAATCCCAAAACGTTCAAAAACAGAATATGCTCCATGGTCTTGGAAGGTAGTGAGTGCAGTGTCAAGAGATATTATGACACAGAGGTTTAGGAGGCCTTGATTGAAATGTTGAAGAGAAATTTCAAACACCACAAGACTATGTGAGAGCCAGGTGTGATTTTCCCTCTATCCTGGAGTTTTTCTCCTATTTTTATTTATAATATGGAAAAGAAATTCATATGAAATTGACAGAAGGGACACAGTATTAAATATCTTTTGTAACAAACAAAAATATTGAATAGTTTTTACACAAACTACAGATTGGGACACACAAACATACACACACACACATTAAAGTCAATTTCCATCTCTGAAGAAGTATTTTCCAAATACTTGTTGGAAATAGAAAAAATAAAAAACATACAGATATACTACTAACATAAATCCCAGAGAGCTGTATTACCATGAATCCTTTGTGAGCAACCTATAGTCCTTGCAGGGATGAAAAGAAACGTTATTGTTGCATCTTTTATGGTCATTAATAGCCTTTTAAACTGAAAGTTCTGCATCTCAAAGTTCTTTTCTTCACTTTGTTTTAACTGCATCTTTCACCTGCAAGCTAAATTAAGCTATATATCACAGGAAACATAAAGTAGACCAATGACCTTAAGAAATTCAGAAATGGTGGGATCTTTGGTTTTCAAAATAGATTAAACATAGTATGACTTCAGATGGCCCTGTTGAATGACTCCTCTGGGAAGATCAGCCTGTGACTATTACTGTGATTTGTCCACTGTGTTGGACTATAAGAAGATTGTCAATTGCCACACAGAATATGTTTTGCAGAAACCTTTTCTGAAATGTATAACAGCTCCAGCAGCTGAGTAGAAAATTACCAGATATTTCCTGGTCACCAAATAAACAAGGTCAGATACTGCAGTGATATGAAATGATGGCCCAATGATGGTTATAAATCCAAACCAAACAAAATTCTAAAATTCATAACATATCCTAATGTTCACAGGTATAGACTTGGCCCATGCATTCCCTGACTTTCATTGGCCAAGAACTGGATAGAACAGACTCATTGAAATTGTAAATACCAGATGAAAACACATATATTACTGATGGGAGGTTGTCAATAACATCTGTATCAAATAACAACACTTTTATTATTCAGTTATTCTCTATATGACACTATGAGGATATATAGTTATAAAACAAAGCATGTAGAGGATTTTAACATTTCTAACTTTATGTGGTTTTCTATACAGACAGGACTATCACTGTGAAACCACAGTGCATAATTTTAATGTAACATATGTATGTCCTATAACTTTGTTGCAATGTAAATAGGATGGTTGTCACTTTAAATAGTTATTTAACTGATGTAATAAAAACCTGGGACTTTCCTGGCTGTCCAGTGATTAAGACTCTGTGCTCCCAATGCAGGGTATGGGGGTTCTATCCCTGGTCAGGGAAGTAGATACCACATGTCTTGCGGTGAGGACAAAAGATAAAAAAAATCTGATTTTCAAAAGATACGTGAGTAAAAGTGCTATTTTCTTCCTTAAGAGTCTTACCCTAAATGTTTTCTCATTTACTTTCCACCAAAATAAAAGTGAATGTATATTATGCTTCCTGTTATGTATATACATCATCAATTTAGACTTAAAACAGAAAGGAATTTTTAAAAATAATGCGATAATAACAACATTAATATGAGATATTCCTGCCAGATTCTACAGATCAAGGCACGTGTCTCTTTTTGTGTTCTAAATAGACTATACTTCCTTAAGTAAACAACTCAGATCATTGAGCATGTCAACTTATAATTTCCACTCTTCTGCTCTTTCTAGTTGTCTCCAGCACCGGAACTTCTCAGTTAAATTAAGGTGACAATCTGAATTCACTTGGGGTTACAGACCTTGCTCTCCATACACTCAGAGAGAATTTCCTCTAATCACTTTGTGTTAAAACCAAGGAAGGATTGAAATTTTCAGCATCTCTGCTCTCTAACATCTAGAAATTTTTAACATTTTTTTTTTATGCAGAGGCAGAAGTGAAGGGAAAAAAATAATATAGGCTACATAACCAATGAAAAACCCCATGTTTTTTCTTAAGGTATATAATTTTCTCTGTTTTAGCAATTAGATCTAATAGTTTTCATTGCATGATCTCTTGGTAGCATTAAATAACTCAGAATGGATTTTAAAACTATTTTCTTACAGTTTTGAATAGTAATTTCCAAAGATGTTCAAATTTTTTTTTCAATCCAGTGTCTAGCATGTAAAATGTTATCAACACATTCATAACAATGAAGAGTTTATTTTTTCTTAGCAGAAGGATATTGTCTTTGACAAATTAACTGGGTTCAAGTTTGTATTAAATAGAAAACTTGATTTCTTTTCCATAATAGTTCTTACATGTGTGCATTTTCATCTCAAAAAAAAATGTGAGTGCCACAACCCCCGTTGTATTTACAATAAAACTTCTTTAAGTTAATTAGAATAGAATTTCAAACATGGGAAGACAGTGTGTACACTGCTCAGTGACATACTGGCTACTGAAATTGGACTCTAAAATGACTCTAATAAGCAGAGAGGATGCTCAGGAAAAATGATGGGATGTTGAAAGACCCTAAATTTTACTGAGAAAGTAAAAGAGTACCAAACCTGGGGAAACCTGTGAGAGAAATGATTATTGCCTTTAGAGTAGTTCTGAAGATTTAAGGATAATATAGACCTGTGCTGTCCAATAAGTAGTCAGTAGTCATATATGGTTATTTAAGTTTAAATTTGAATTAAGGAACATTTAGTTTAATTAAAATATGTTTATGAATTTCAGTAGTAACATTTTAAGTGCTCCATAGCCTCATGTGGCTAAGGTCACCTTATTGTGCAACGCTGATACAGAACATTTCTGCTATAACAGAAAGCTCTGTTGGACAACAGTGACATAGATACAAGTGAATATATATTTTTTAATCCAGGGGTCTCTTCTCTCAAATCCTCACACATAATATATTTTTTCATGTATTTCTTAATCCCACATATGAATGTCCTAGAGATCCATAGAAGGATTCTAGCACAAAAATAATTTTTATCTTTCTCTGTCTTCTTTCTAATAAAAGGTAGATCTCACTCTCCTTCAAATATCCCAAAGCTCCTTTTCTTGGTACCTACCCAACATAGCTTTAGAAAAAAAAAAAAATCTGCTTTCAAGTCACTTAAAATTTAGGGTGAATCTCTTCTTTTCTTGCCTCATTGAGACATACCTCACTGTCTTTTATTTAAGAAACATTAGTCATCACATTCTCTCAGGAGATCATTTGGGAGGAAAGGGAGATTTTTTTCCAACAGCCTTTATTAAAACAGATACTTGCCTATTTGCATGTCCAGTACACATGCTAATGCCTTAGCTTTGACAGACTATAATGGAAATCTGTCTACCAATTAGTTCTACTCTGTACACTTTTATCATGTACAATACACAACACCAAGAGCAACCTAAGTGAATTATTTATTCATATCAGTTATTCCTTAAATAAAGAGATATTATTTATGTACTTTGTGGTGGGCGTTTGGTTACTCTAAGAGTGCAAAATAGCTTAAGAAATTGTTTCCACACTTCAGGAGCTTACAATCTGGAGAAGAAAATATTCCCTTAAATATCATTGAAACACTAAGTAATGGCATGTCATTTCCTATTTAGCTACATGTAGTGGATACACACATTTTAATAATTACAGCTATCACTTATTTATTGCTTACTTTGTTGAAGATATACAAATAGCAGATAGTCACATGAAAGGATGCTCAACATCACTAATCATTAGAGAAATGCAATTCAAAACCACAGTGAGCTATCACCTCATACCTATCAGGAGGGCTATCACCAAAAATTCTACAAATAACAAATGCTGACGAGGATATGGAGAAAATGGAAGCTTATACACTGTTGGTGGGGATGTAAACCAGTACACACAGAAAACACTATGAACTTTACCCAGAGAAATTGAAAATAGAACCATCACATGATCCAGCACTCTCACTTCTTCATATATATCTAAAGAAAACAAAATCACTATCTTAACGAGATATGTACTCCCACGCTCCTTGCTACATTAGCCAACATGTTAGAGTCTGTTGATAGATCAATGGATACAGATTACGTAAATAAAAAAATAAATGATACAATGTTCTTCAGCCTTAAAAATGAAGGAAATTCTGGCATTTGCACCAATTTGCATGGATGAATCTGTAGGTCATTCTTCTGAGTGAAATAAGCCAGAGAGAGAAATACAAATACTACATGATATCACTACTATATGGAAATAAATAAATAAATAAAGTTGAACCCATAACTTACAGAAACAGAAAGCAGTTTTGTGGTTTCCAATAATTAGGGGCTGAAAGCAATAGGGAGAGGTTGCTAAAAGGACACAAACTTTCAGTTATAAGATGAATAAGGTCTAAAGTTCTGAAGTAAAACCTTATCACTCTGATAATACTGTACTGCATAAATTAGAATTGCTAAGATAATTTAATTTAAGTGTTCTAACTGAAAAAAAAACAGTAAATATTAAATATGTCCGATAATGGATGTTTTAAACCACTAGCTCTATGATTGGGAATCCTTTTACAATGTATACATATATCAACCCATCACATTGTATTCTTTAAACATATTAGTTTTGTTTGTCAACTTGTTAATAAACCTGAAAAAATTTACACTTATATCTTTATATTTGTCAAATAATTTGCTGTGGGAAAGAACTGTAAACCAGACAATGAATTTTGCTGTTGATAGGGCAGACATATTGCCACCAATCAGTTAATACTGTGAATGCCAGAGCTTGGGTAAGACTGTTCCTTACCTTGCATGATTTTTCTTCATCCCAGAGATAGGTAGATATTCAATGATCAGTTAAAACTTGTATTCAAAGAAAATCAAATTAAAACAATAACAGCACATTATTTTTACCAGGGAACTTATCAAAGTAAAAAATTATTATAGACCTATTTGAAAATATCTAGATTAGTGAATTTGTGAATGAAGCAGCCACCTTTAAATACCATTAGTGGATATATAATCAGTAAAACACTTTCTTAATGACAATCAAGTATGTATTCATACATGATGCATGATGAGGAAAATCAAAGAATATGTATTTATAAACTTAGATTTAATAAGACCTTTCCTAAAATTTATCCACAGAAATAGTCCCATAAATTTGAAAAGAGATATATACAAATATCCATTTCAACTACATAGCCCAACTTAGCTAATCATTGAGAACAAGTTAAAAACTCATCAATATGGATATTTGACTCATAATTAAAGTGAATTTTAACTCATTATGCCCTGACATAAAGAAATATCCATGATATATTTCTAAAAATAAATAGAACACCTTGAAAAATATACATCATATACATAATAATGTACACAATATAACACAAATTTTGTTTTAAAAAATAAAGAAAAACACTTTAAATAATATATGTATCTATATTTACTAGAATAATTAAAGAAAATTCATATAAGCATTCTTATCTTCAAGTGAGAAGGTGGACTTTAGAGAATTTCAGTTTTTCATGCCATTGAAGGAAGGAATATTTTCCTTTGCTTCATTTTCATTACTTTATCAGCTGGTACAATCATTTCTGTCAAGTTATATTATCAAGTGCTGGACTTTTAAATTAGGTGATGAGATAATTATGTATTATTTGAATTTTTATAATTGATTTTCTTTTTAATCAGCGAGCAATGTAATATTTTTGCATGCTATGCATTCCATTCTTACTTTATGTAAGGTAATGATAAGCCCTGTCCTGCCAAATTCACGGGACTGTTACCAGCTGAACTAAGATAACATATGAAATAAAATAACATATGAAAGTCCATTGGCAAGTATAAAGTTCTGTGCTAATACCATATAAGGAGGATCCTTGAAAGGAGTCAATAACACTTTTGTTCTTGCGAATCAATAAAAATTCGATGTCATGTAACTGTCTTTTTATATTTGGAGAATATAAATCCTTATTCCTGGGTTGATACTACTTATCAAAAATAGTTGTTGTTAAGAAAGATTATAAAATTGTGAAGAACTGTTAAAAAAGAAAATGTTACAAAAATTGCAGTTTGAAACATGAGAGCTAAGATAAATTATATTGATGGATTCCAGAGAAAACTTTACTTCATTCAATAAATTTGTGGCCACATTGAAATTTTATAAATTTTCCCATTAAAGTTCTTCATAACTATTTTATAAAATTCAGCATCCAATTAATATTTAATCATTTCATTTAGTTGTCATGTCCCTTTTGTCTTCCTTAGTCTAGGAGAACTTTTACTTATTTTTTCTTCTTTTTTTTTTTCTCTTTTATCACATTGACATTTTTATATAAATCAAGCCCGTTGGTTTTTAGAAGTCCCTCTGTTTGGATTTGTCTGTTTTCCTCATGATTAGATATAAACTGAACACTTTGGCAGTGATGTTGCATAGGTAATGCTTTTTTCTTTTCAGTGACTTTGTATCAGGACATGCATATTGTCTTTTTTGCACATAATAGATAATGTTGGATTGAATTTTTTGATTAAGATGATGGCCATTTGTTTTCTCTAATGTGAAGAGAAAATTATTATCTATGTAATTAATAAGTGTTCTCTAGAACATTTGGACTGGATTTTTTTTTTTACAATGAGAATATCAACAAGACAATGTGAGTCAATGAACACCTCTTATAATTAAAAATAAGCAAACACACACAGCAATAGATGAAACAGGTTAATGCAGAGAAAATTGGAAAGATTGCCTAGGATCTTTCTGTGGAAGAGTTTTGAATCTTACTATAGACATTTGTTTTTTTTTCTTTTGAAGTGAAAGGGTATGTTGAAGCATTAGAAATAAATCAGTTATAGCCAGTCATAGGATAATGAGAATATTTTCCAGTATTTGATATTAGGTCATAAAGAAAGCATGCAATAATAATAGCTGATGCGAGAAAGATCTACAAGGGTTTGTGATGAAATCAGATTTTAGGACTTCATATGAGTAAAGAGTGAAAAATAGATTTATAGTTTTAAGTCTGGATAACTCAAAAACTGAAGATGCCATTAATATTGTTTTTAATCAGTCAGAGTGGGATTTAAGAGGAAGATGGTTACTATACAGGTTTAGTCCAGCTGCATAACAGAAGATCACATGAATTTTGTTGAAGTTGTGAAAAGTGATTATTCATAACTAGAAAAATAGGAGTGCAAAGCCATAAAAGTAGATTTGGCTGTAACTTGAAGAGAGATAAAACGTGTAACCATGGATGTGATTATGTACTTTTAAGCAAGAATGATGAAAAGAAAGATGGAGATTAGCACACTGGTCCTTGAGCACTAATCCTTAGTTTTAAAAATAAGAATGGATGCAAGTAAAGCAGAAAGGAAAGAATGCTTAGAGGAAGAGGAAATATCCAATCATATTGTAATACTATGGAAATGTAATGAAGAAAGTTAGGAATTTCAACAAGTATGAGGCTGACTGATCAACATAATTAAATGATTAAAAGAATTAAGAAAAAATAAATTATGGAGAAAATTTAGACAATTGGGAGATACTGTTGAGTTCTGAGAAACTATTTCAATAATGGGAAGAGTGGGAGAAAAAGTCAGACTCAGAGATAATAAAGAGATAGTCAGTAGTGCAAAAAACAGGGAAGGTAGTGGAAAGTAGAATTTATGTTGAAAAAAAAAATTTCAATTATCAGCACCATTTACATTAAAATTCTATGACTATTGAAAATGTTCAGAATATTCTGAAAATATATCTTGCTAATTTCTTATTTTATAAAACTTTATAAATCTATATAGTCTGTACAAAAACAGTACAAAAAATTAGTATGTCAATATATATTCAAAGGTCAGACATGTTGCACTTAACACCTTCAGTTGAAAATATTTGGGCTGATTCCCCCTCTTCTTCATTGACCAGAGAAGTCCAAGTCTTCCCATTTGCTAGTCTGCCTTGCACATCTACTATACTTATTATACATGATTATTAAGCCCCTCACATAAAATTTATAACTTGCAATTTTACGGTACAAAATGAGATTCCAAGAAAGAAACAGAAATTGTTAATCTGGGTTTATAGAACATGAAGTTTTTCTGGCAATCTTTATCTGTGTATGAATTAGGTCTCTTCAAGTTCAACATTAAATATAGGAATAACGAGCCTCTCTAATTCTCAGGAGCTGTCTGAAAACTTTGAGTTTTTAATAACCATTTGCTGTTTGCAAATTATCATATTCTTAACCAAGTTTTATTCCCAATTTATCCACTTTCCCTTTTTGAAAAATTCTGAACCTCATTTGAGCATATTCTCAATAATGAAAGCTTATGAACTTTATTGTGATTATACATGAAAGGTTATTGTCGGGGTTTTTCCTCCATATCCAGTGCCAGAATATTTAGCTCCTAAAAAAAGTCTCTACTAGAAGGCCGAAACCTTTTTTAAATTGTACACACAATTACTAAGAATGCCTGCTAAAGCACTGAAAAAGACTCCAGGAAGATCTAATTAATTTAATTAGAAAGGAGAGTGGCAGGGTTATTTTCTCAAATTGAGAAATAGTGAGACAGCATCCCCAAAAAAAGAAACAAAGAAAGAAAAAGAATCAATGGCATGGGTCTCTACTCATACATTACTTTCAGCCTTGTAATTATTGACCTTTTCTTTTACACTGGAAAAGGTGTACTAATGTGAAAATGCAAGACATATTCTGGACTTGAAATCTGCAGTCTGTGGCTATAGAATTTAGTTCTAAGAGTGGCATGAACCAAGAAGCAAATGTAGCTTTATGTGACTTTGTGCTACTTGGTCTTTTAGGAACCCAGCTTTTCTTTGGGGTTAGAGGCAACTTGTCATTCTGGATTCATATGTTGCATACAGAGGGGCATTCACATTGGGTTATTGGTCAGCCTTGATTGTCAAAGATGGGCAAGGACATTTTAGTCACCTGGCAACTTAACACCCTTGTTCAACTCACATCTCATATGGAAATGATATTTTCAAGAGAAGACACTTGAAAGGGAGAGACCCAATTATAAAACACAACAGGATGAATAACAAGTATATATATTTTCTGAGTTTGGGAGTCATTTTATCCTAAAACTGGGTAAAAATTAAAATAACTATCAGCATTCTTATTAATATGTTCAGTTACCAATATCCATGCATATTCCTCTGAGTTATAAATATATTTGATTAAATTGCCTAGAAATTCTTTCCTGTTTTTTAAGGATCTTCAGTATATAAGCAGAGTAGAAACCATTACCTGAAAAGATATCGGTTGAAAACATATTGATTGAAACTATGAATATTTCAAAAGTAAATATTCCAGGTGAATTTTTTAAGATATTCATTACTTTTTATTCCATAAAAAATGGTCTTTTAAAATATATTTTTGCTTTTCATTAATTTTCACAATTTGTATTCATCCATTTACGTTTTCAGTTTTTGAAAAAAATTATCAAGTACTTTCTATTTGCTAGATGCTCTACAGATGGACCTTTGTCTTCATAGACACTTGGTAGAGGTTACAAGCATTAATCTACAATCACATAAATGTAAATGTGCAAAGGTGACAATTGCTCTGAAGATAAAGAATTTCACTGAGAACTTTTGCCAAATAAGGGTAGTTATATAAAAAATTCTCCCAAATTAGAAGAGTGGGAGTTAGTTAATAAAATTTATTTATAAATCTAGAAAACATCATGAAAATCTTTGTAATAGGAGAGAATTTATTGAATAACTAAACTATTAATGAAGATCACTCCAGAATAGGCATAAAAAAAAGTTGAAGATAAGCTAACAAGATAGATAAGGTGATCTTAGAATACATATGTAATTTACACTTTTCAACTCACTATTTTACTATGTTATTTTGCTCTTTAAAATATTTATTTTGTTCAAAGTCAGAGATACTTTCTCCACTTATATATGTGCTCTGTGTATAAGTATATTTGTATATCTATACATGTATAAACACATCTCCTCTCACACACACACACACACATGAATATATATATGTACATATATATATATTCCTAAACTTTTAAGCAGCTTTTACAGAATATAATTAATAGCCTTCCATGATTTTGCATTGCAAAAATTCAAAGACATGAGTCACGTTAAGAAATGAAGCTACAATGAATAAAATTTGTAACTTCCATTCAGTTTAAGTTTTGCAATTATATATATATATATATATATATATATATATATATATATATATATATATAAGCTCATGCAGCTCAATATTAAAAAAGCAAACAACCCAATCAAAAAATGGGCAGAAGACCTAAATAGACATTTTTCCAAAGAAGGCATACAGATGGCCAAGAAGCACATGAAAAGCTGCTCAACATCACTAATTATTAGGGAAATGCAAATCAAAAGTACAATGAGGTATCACCGCACACCAGTTAGAATGGGCTTCATCGGAAAATCTGCAAACAACAAACGCTGGAGAGGGTGTGGAGAAAAGGGAACCTTCTGGTACTGTTGGCGGGAATGTAAATTGATACACCCACTATGGAGAACAGTATGGAAGTTCCTTAAAGAACTAAAAATAGAATTATCATATGACCCAGCAATCCCACTCCTAAGCATATAGCCAGAGAAAACCATAATTCAAAAAGACACACGCATCCCAATGTTCACTGCAGCACTATTTCTATTTACAATAGCCAGGCCATGGAATCAACCTAAATGCCCATCGAGATATGAAAGGATAAAGAAGATATGGTACATATATACAATGGAGTATTACTTAGCCATAAAAAGGAACAAAATTGGGCCATTTGTAGAGATGTGGATGGATCCAGAGACTATCATACAGAGTGCAGTAATTCAGAAAGAGAAAAACAAATATCATATATTAACACATATATGTGGAACCTAGAAAAATGGTACAGATGAATCGTTTTGCAAGGCACAAATAGAGACACAGATGTACAGAACAAACGTATGGACTCCAAGGAGAGAAAGTGGTGGTGGGGGGTGTGATTAATTGGGAGATTGGGATTGACATATATACACTAATATGTATAAAATTGATAACTAATAAGAACCTGCTGTATAAAAAATAAATAAAATAAACTTCAAAAATTAAAAAAAATATATATAATGTTGTGTACAAGGATTAATAGTAAAATTACATTTGCCAATAAAATCAGGCATTTTATTACAGTATAATATGAAACCACTAAAGATTTCAAAGTTATTATTCTTTATATTTTATCTACAACCAGATACATGTATCACTGCTGCCTCAATGTCTATGAAGTTTGAAAATAAGTTTGAACTTTGAGATGTATTTCAATAGCTAGGTGCTTTCTGTTTTCTCTGTCTTGGCATTGTGCAGAATCATTGGATGCAATTATTGGCATATATATGGATTGTAAATTATCTTATGCTCCAGGCAAACTTGAATAGTCAAATAATTTTGATCATTCAATAATTTTTTTTTAAATTTGTCTTTCTCTTTGTAAATATATGTGTTATTTATATGTTTGGTATTTGGAGGGTTATAGCTATTTGACTTCTGTTTAACCATCTCTATCTTTCATAATTCTCCAAAACCTGATGTTACCTAGACCATGAAGCCCTTTCCAAATACCACTGTTGGACATAATTTGCCTTTCTTTTAGTCCCTATTACATTTTAATAACTCTCGTCGTACTTACTTTACTTCATTTTGTAATCTTTGTGTTTACTGTTCACACCTCATTAATTAATTTTTTTTTTATTGTCGACTCTAATATAAAAACGTCTCAATAGTGTTTTGGACCAAGTGTTGAAAGCATATTAACTGAAATAAATTAAAGTGCAGTCTAAACCTCACATGGTATGCTTTGTATTAGGCTGCCTCTGACTTCACAGAATGAAATTACAGTATGATATTAGTGTATAATAATGTTCGTAGAACGTAGGATCTAATACAAACTGAAACTGTGAACAAGCCTTTAGTAATGCATGAAGAACCTCCAAGAACAGTTAAATAATCTGGGTTTGACTGCATGGAAAATCAGCCTGCTAGGTCGTCTCAAGGAACCTTGCCTTTTGCCATTTGTGTAACTTCTTCTCACGTTGAACAGGACTAATGTTTGTAAACAATAAGGTATTGCAGATATGACAGAACGTGAAGCTATAAAAAGAAGTCAGGAAAATACTTTAAGGATTCTGTCTTCTCTCACTGTATTGTTTATTCTGAAGAAGCCCTATGGAGAGTGCCATGAGAAGAGGGACAAAGACTTTCACCAAGAGCCAGCAAACAAGTCAATCCCTCCTGCCAACAGACACATGAGTGCGCTATATTGGAAGTTGATCTCTGGCCCAAGTCAAGCTTTAAATGACTGCAGCCCTGGCCACCATCTTGACCATGACTCCTGAGAAACCCTGAGACAGAACCATCTAGCTAAGCCACTTCGGCATTCCTGATCCTCAAAAACTGTGTGAGATAAACATTTGTTGTTTTAAAATGCTAAATTGTGGGATAATTTGTAATACTGCCATAGATAAGTATTATGACATTTGATCTATCAATCAGTATAGCTAAATACTGAGTGTTTATGATGGGCTAAGTGCTAAGCTAAGCACTTCCTTTGCCTTGTATCATTTATCTTTCACACAATAAAAATCTATCTGGTATTAATCATATTTTACAGATAAAAATTATAAACACTTATAATTTCACCTGAATATTATGCCCCCCAAAAGCTGTTAAATGATGGAGATAAAGTATAAACATGTTTAATTCTTGTCCTAAGCTCTAACTGTAGGAAAGGTATTTTCTTTGGGGTAGCAGATGATGAAAATGTTTATATGGTGTCATCTCTGATTTAAATGTATAATTCATTAGGAAGATAGTAGAGTTATTGATGAGCATTTAGTAAAACATAAATGCCAAAATGAACGTTTGAGTTCTATATGATTTCATAACTATGAGAGATAAATATATGCTGGAAATATTCGTGAAATTTCATTAGAAAGAATAATTTTTGCTGAGAAAACTTGTGATAAGACAGAGGAGGATCCAGATTCATATTTCACAAATAGTTATTTGTTTTGGTATCAGGAATAATAATTGCTTATATGAGAGAAAGAGGATTTCAAAGTGTGTGTTCAAAAGCAGTGACAAGACAAGATGGAAAAGATAATTTGAAGTAAGGATTTAGAAAGCACCAAATAACAGTTTAAGTATTTTATCTTACACTCAATAAAAAGTTGAATATTTCTCATCAGAAGAGTTATTTGATAAAAGGGAAATTTTATGATCAGTGAATGCACAGAGAAAATTAAATTGGAGAAAATAAACATAAGTGTGTATACAAAATATATTTTACCTGCTATATATAAAGGACTCATCTGAGAAAGAAGGAAGTGGAACGTAAATGATGACCAAAGAATGAATTAGTAATTCAGTAAATGATTAAATGGCCTAATAAATAAATGAGCAAGTTGGGTTGTCATCACTGAAGTATTTGGGCATGAAAGAAATATATCTCTTCACTACTTAAATACTTCAAAACAGGTAAGATTCAATCCTAAAATAGCATTGATAAAATTGACCTGTTTCAAGGTAGGAACAGAAAATCAAAATAATTACATGTGCCTATGATAAGTTGTTTTCTAAAGGCAAACGTATTTGTTTAATCATACATAAAGATTTTACCCATTAATTCAAGTGTTCTGTTACAAACATAAGTACAAATTTCAAATGTGTCTACAATGGAAAATGTGTTTTTGTGTTATGACATCACCAATATGTCACATATTATCTGTTTACTAGTTGGAGATTAATGACTCCACAGAACAAAAATTAATCTTACATAGTCACTTATTTTATCTAGCTACCTGCCTCTACATGTGTAAGCCTACGAAAGTGATAAAATATTCTGTTCTTAATCATTGTAAGAAGACAAGGATCAATTTATTTCACTGAACAAAAGAACTAGAAATTCTAAGATTTATGTTTTCTGTAATGTTATTCCTAGTAAAATGAAAGCACTTTACAATTTTTCAAGATATTGCTAAAGATAGAATTGTAAATTTCAGCTTAACTAGTCTTATTAGTTCAAGATTAATTTTGCATATGAGGAGGTTTGACTCACCAGGGACTGTCTATGAGGTTTCTTTCTTTTATGGTTTCTTCTATGTCAGGTCTATATATCATCAAACTCTGTGATTACTACAAAGAGTCTTGGGTAATATTACTAATTTTATGCAAACGCTTATTCCCAGAGAGTTCTTTGGGCCACTCAGGTGGCCCAAACATGTGTAAAGTATGAGATATAATTTTTATGGAATTGTTTTAACAGTTAATAATGAGACTATCATGGTCATAGCTGGCAATATCCTTAATTAAAATGTTCTGATAGTTCAAATTAAATACCTCCCATAAGTACCTACTTAAATAAATGAGTTATTTACCTTTTCAGTGAATCAGGCCTCAGATTCCTAAACACAGTAAATGGAAAATTATAAATGTAGCTAAGTTGGTTGATTCTCAACTATTTGCCAAATAACTTGCACAAAACTGGTGGTTCTCTCTGACTTTGTCAGAAGTGACCCAGAAATGACACACAACCATTTATTCCCTTGCATATCTGTTCCACAAGACAAAAAATAAAAGTAAATAAATAAAATAGAGAGAAGTAGAAAATATGAGAATTTTAAACAAAATATATATTTACTGATGTTACCAAATTCTAAAGCTATCTCTGTCAGAATTTTCTTCATAAATTTTTACAAAGAAGTATAATTTTTATTTAATATGAAGAACTATATAGCTTCAAACCCTTACTCTCCTCTACCTCTACTTTCATTTACATATATCAAAAGATATTTAATATCATTTGTAAAACAAAGAACTTGTCATTCCTAGTAGTTCAACTCATTTTGAAGATAGATGTGTTTTCATTTTGAGTTTATATGTTTTTCTTCTAAATATTCATTTACTTATGGCTCATTATTTCCAGTTCTGATTATATATGCCAAGGGAACTCTGATCTGCAAAAGGACATCTACATGGCAATTCATCAAAACCTTCTTTGTGTAATGAGGAACTGGAGACAAACTAGGTCACTGGTATAAAAATGGATAAATGAAATATGGCAGGTACCTACCATGGAATGCCATGCAGGGCTTAGAAGCAAAGGAATAGATATGTGAAAAACAGTTTCTAAGATGGTTCCCAGTACCCTCTGTCTCCTGGTGTTTATGTCTTTATATAATCTCTTCCTCTTCAGTGGGGTTGAATTCTTTTCTGTCTTAGGGTGTGTGTCTCTCTCACACACTCTGGGGAATGCAACTGCCATGTTGTAATTAACCACATGGAGAGGCCTATGTAGCAAAGAACTGGTATCTCTCCAGAAGCCAATGCAAACTTGAGAACTGTCAAGAGGCCCATGTGAGTTTGAAATTCGATCTTCTGAAGCCTGCCAAGAGCCATGTGAGTGAGTTTGGAATAGAAATTCCCGGAGTTTAGCTTTGCAATTACTGTAACCTAGGACATCATCTTGATTGCAACCGTGTTAGAGACCTAAGTCACACCTTGATTCTCAATTCACAGAAATGTAAGATAACAGGTATTTTAAATTTTGGAGGTTAACTTGTTACATTGTAGTTGATAGCTGTGTAGATACATGGTATAATCTACCAAATTGAAGGAACTTGTAAACTTTGTTTGTGAGTGTTGGTGTTAGTGAGATTTTTTGTTTGTTTGTTTGTTTTGTTTACCACTTCACTACTATTACACATGTGACAATCAAGGAAAAAAACTGATATATTTTTTAAAAATGTAGATAACAATAAAAAAGATATGGATGTCTTCTAAGAAAAGTGAGGTTTGAACTGAATATTGATTTAACCTTGATCAAATATCTGAGGGATTAAATATGCTAATATATTATTTTCTTGGTGGAGACAGATGGAAAAATGTACTTTACATTCTATCACTAAGGACTTTATACTCAATAAAAGAGACAGAGAGAGAGACAAACAACTGTTAAAACACACAAAAATATTGGCATTAAATAAAAGTACAGCATTCATTCTCCAGACACTAAGAATTTCTTAGAGTTGATACAAATAAAATCCAAATTGATATATGTTATACAGGTATTTTATGTTAGAAAAATTGTGCAAGAAAACATAAAGATGAAGAAATGAGCTTATAATAAAGGGAATGAGAAGTGAGAGCTGCCTTGATAAAATCAGGACATGGATATTAAAGAAAAGTGAAAGAAAGCTGGAATTAGAAGGGTGTTCCATTTCTCCTATGTGCTAAATTCATTTTTATTTTACTGATTGTAGAAGTGCACTATAGAGAAACAGCATGGCAGCAGTTACATTAATAGCTCTGCATAGCATGAGCCCAAATTGAAGGGTTTTTTTTGTTTTGTTTTGTTTTGTTTTAGGAGCTAGAAAATATTTTGCTAAAGATTATTATATGTAAAGTAAAAGGAAGTGTCATCATTTTTGTAATTGAAAGAGCTGCCAGAAACCTCATTTTGTTTTGGGGGTAAGTCTATGGGGTGTGTGTGTGCATGTGCATATGCGTGCACTCCTGTGTGTGTATTTGTAGTCAGATGGGTGGTTTTACAGGAAAGAAGAGAAAAATCACAAAACACAGAAACATTTTGTTCTTGTATCTAACACTTCTATACATTAACTTAGAACACAAACATGCAAAATAAAACCATGCTAAGACAACACCATTTTTTTAATGGTAACATGTTATGACTTTATATTAATACTCTTCTTTTCCTGGATAAGATTTTGATGAAGAATAAAATAATATAAATAAAATGATAATAAAGCACATGCTTAGCCAAAAATATAGTTAAATTTTGTAATTATTGCTGGAGTGAGGCAATGTCATCAACATAAACATTTTCTGGATAATGCTGAGATCAAAACTGTCCAATTACCAAAAAAAGACCAAGTAGAAGTGATAAATCCAGACATTCTAAACATATGCCAGATAATTTATTCAGTTAAAAGGGAAATCGGAAACCACTTCAACAACATAAAAGATTATGACCAGGGCAACTCACGTGATGAGTGAGTTGATGAGTGATGAGTGATGAGTGACTTGACCTGAAAAGCTAAGAGATAGTAAGTTGATCAATAATGAATCAAGTGAGGTCCCAGCAAATTAGAAGAGTTACTGTGGTCCAGTCAGGTCCTACCTGAGACCATCAAAAACTAGTCCAGTGGAACCAGCTCAAGCCCTGCTAAAACTAGGATAGTCTTTTGAAGTAAGCACCCTTTACTGCCTAATCTGGCATGTTATTTCACTTAGTTATAAAGGAACACCACACCTGTATAATGGATTATATATATATATATATATATATATATATATATATATATAACAGCTGGTGATTGGCTATTGAGCATTTTAAAAACAAAGCCTTAATCCAGTGTGTCTTAAACTAAGATATAAGTATCTCTGGTGGCTGATAGATATGTCATCGCATAAAGCAAATTCTAAGAATTTTTAAATTGGGGATTTGCATTTCAGTAATACTTCAAGCATGTTCTAAATAATTTGTTTTACTACATTATACATAAGTAGTACTTTACTTGCATTGACTCTATTTGCTTTTAGATTTTATGATGTTTGGCTATAATCATTTATAGGGAAGATTTTAAAATTTTAATGCCATGTTCCTCACATTGGTGTTAATACAGCCCTGGAAGTCTATAAATACAGTCTCAAAGTTTAATTTCTCAAGTTTGAGAAACTCTCAATTAGACCTATTAAAAGGAAATATTAAAGAAGCTTACTGTACTTTAGGAACAATCATTAAAATCTGTGAGTTTGTTCTGTAAACATATCCACAATCACCTCTGATAGGATCACAGACTGTCAAGTCTGAGAAGTTTTCTCTATTAACCTTAGAGTAAAAGCTGAACATACAGAAATAGAAAATCACTTACACACTTTTCAGTATCCCAGCCTACATGCCTGTCTCTACCTGACCAATTCTTCCAGCTATCTGATATAGACCTGCGAAAATTCCTCTTCTACCATGAAGTGTGCCCTAACAAAATCATCACCACTGAGTAATTGCTTTCTCCTTTTAATTTAAAACAATTGTAACCCATATTCTTCTAGAAATTGTATCCTTGGTTTTCTGACCTAGAAATAAGATTAGTTATAATTTCTGTATCCCCCAAAGCAAACCATGAAGCAAGGAGGTGATTGCAAGTAGAATATTTGACAATAATCCTATGAAGCACAAGGATGGCAATGGGGTAGAGAGAGATAGAATATAATAAAATGTACATTATCTAAAACGTTACCATGATAGGAAAATAGGCCTTAGTAACCCCTGGGGAATTCTAAGAGATAACCTAAAGCTATCTGTAAAACATGATTCAGAGTTATCTCAAGCAAAGGCAAGAGAGCTGAGGTATTTCTCCAAATCCCCTTCTGTCATTAATAGACATCTTCTTATGGGGACAGATGGTCTCCAACATTTCAGGTTTGTTCTGCTAGAGGGACAAACTTGCAGCCTTGTGAAAAGATTAGACCTCAAGCAGAGTCTCAGAGTGTTACTGGAAGCAATCCTGGGCTTGTGGTTGCCTAGAGGATATGAATAGGACATGCATGGTGTCCGTACAATAACTCACATGGATAACAGTACACAATAGGTTACAAACTATAGGTCTTGACTAATGTTCATTGTGTATGTTTTGTCCCTCCACTAGATTAAGTGAGTCTTCCCCATGAATTCATGACATTGATTTGAAATGTATTATGAATTATGCATACACAATAATATGAAGAGTTCTTAAAAACATGTTAGGAAAAAGAATAAGAAACATAACACATTGCCATTTCATTAATAAAAATTTTTACATGTAAATGTAACACTATTTTGTAAGAACACTCACAAGTTAAAATGTACACATTAACTTCAGTAGAATATTTGCCAAAAGAGAAGTTGTGACATATAAATCTATATCTACATAACAATATTATGTGTATATGCACACACATACATATATAAAACCTAACAAGGGATAATGATGGCATTGTGTTCTAAACTGTAAGATTTATTCAGACAGATGCACCCAAAGTCAAACAATAAAATAGACAAATATGATATATTTGCCAAAAACATTACAAAGGAAGTGAGTGGGAAGAATACAGTATTGAGCTAAGGAAATGACATCATTTTAACTAAAATCTACAGGAACAAATGAAGAGCACCAAAACATTTTAAATAAGAAGGTTAATATAATAAACTTTAAAATATACATTTGTTTTCTTCTCTTGGCTTTGTTAAAAACCATAAAATCATATAAAGTGATAAAATGATGCTTATAACAATGTATTGTTTACATATACACACATATGTGTACCTATATATGCAGCACACATGTACATATATATGTATAATATAATATGTATAACAATAATTCCCCCAAAAGAGAGAGGGAATAGCATGGATTAGCATTTGTTTTTCTAACTGGAATTAGTATAAATCTAAAATAGATTCTATGTTAGGACATATATGGTAAGTCCTAGAGCAATCACTGAGGAAACAACACAAAAATATCATAAACTTAAAATTTCATTAGAAAATATTCACTTAATGGAATATAATATAGTAAAGAGAAATAGAGGAACATAATAAGACAGGATATATAGAGAAAGCAAAAAGCAAAATGGCAAATGTAAAGGCAGCCGTGTTAATAATAGAATTATATATTGATAGATTTAAACACTCAAAGGCTGTGTGACGTTTTGTATGGCTGAATAAAAACCAGATCAAAACATGTGCTGTCTATAGGACACCCATTTTACATTTAAAGATACAGATAGATTAAAATAACAGTATAGAAAAAGGTGCAAACAGCAACCATAATTTCTATTGGAATGGCTAGGTAATATCAGACAAAAAATATATATATATATATATATATATATTAGAGATAAAGAGGCAAGCTTTATAATGAGGAAAAGATCAATTTATCAGGAAGATATACCAATCATAAAGATATATAAAGTTGCAAAGAGATCATCAAAATACATGAAGCAAAAACTGATGGAAATGAAGGCAAAAATAGACAATTCAACAATAACAGCTACAGACTTAAATACCTCACTATCAACAACGGGTAGAAAAACTAAACAAAGCATCAATAAGGAAATAGAAGTTTTGACAGGCCAACCAACAAAAGCAGAATATAAATTACTCTTGAGTATATATAGACCATTGTTCAGGATAGAGCATATACCAGGATATAAAGCAAAGGATATTCTCTGAACACAATGGAATGATATTAGAAAGCAGTAACAAAAATAATGTGAGAAAATCAAACTGAAAATAAAACAACACATTCTTAAATAACAAATGCATTAAAAAATCACAAGAGGAATAAGAAAATGCTTAGAGGTGAATGAAAATAAAAATACAATATACCAAAACTTATGGGAAGCAGATAGGGCAATACTTACTTGGAAATTTATAGATGAAAACACCTCTATTAACAAAAAGAAACATCTCAAATCAGTAATTTAACCTCCCACCTTATGAAACTAGAAAAGAAAGAGCAAAATAAAACACAAACATAAAGATGGAAATAATATGGATTGGAAAAAAAAAAACTACTATATAATAGAAAATAGAAAAACAATAAAATAATAAGTACAGCCAGAATTTGTTCTTTGAAAATATTGTCAAAATTGACAAATCTTTATCTATATTGATAAAAAAAATGAAAGAGAAAAGGGTAAAACTGCTAAAATCCTAAATGAAATAAGGAATATTTCTTCTGAACTTACAGAAATAAATATAAATAATAAGGGTGTGCAATGAACAGACAACTTAGATAAAATGGACAAATTCCTAGAAAGACACAAAATACTGAAACAACATAAGAACAAATATAAACTCTGAATGTCTCCATAAAAACTAAAGAGATAGAATTTTTAAAAACAAATAAGATGTTTCAAACAAAGACTACTCATAAAAAGAAAAACCCAGGAACATATGACTCCACCAGTTAATTCTACTGAACTTTGAAAGGAGAAATAATAACAGTCCTCCACAAACACTTCCACAATGTAGAAGAGGAAAGATTGCTTCACAACTCACCCTAAGAAGTCAGTTTTACTCTGATACCAAAAAAAAAAAAAAAAGAAAAAAAAAGAAAGACTTCACAACAAAAGAAAATCACAGGCCAATATCTGTCATGAATATATGCATGAAAAATACACATAAAAAATGTTATCAGGTCAAATCCAGAAACATATAAAACAGACTATACCATAACCAAGTGGGATTTATCCCAGGAATATAAGGTTGGTTTAGCATACAAAAATCACTTCTAATACAGTCTAATCAGTCTAATACACCATATCAACAGAAAAAAGCAAAAAACAAAATTATTTTAATAGATGTAGAAAAAGTATTTGATAAAATCCAACACTCTTTCATGACAAAAACTCTTAACAAACATAGATAAAGGACATCTATGAAAACCCACCATTACGAGCATATTTAATAGTGAAATACTTGGCAGTTGTTCTATGCATACTCTCAAATGTAATATTCCAGTCAAAGCTTTGGTAAATTACAACTAAGGTAAAAATAAAAACACCACTTTTATAATCTTTTATTAAGAGCAGATGAAAAATTGGAGAAATTTTGTGATTTTAACAGAGAGAAAATTAAACTTTAGATTTTTTTTATCAATACATTACTAAGCTTATGTTAAACAACCCTTATAAATAAATCTTTTCAATTTCAGCAAGCTTTGACCTCACAACATAAACTTTCTTTTCCACAAAACTTCTGCAGTTTTCTGTATCCATTTATGTTTTGTCTTATTCATTTTCTTTTCTTATTCTGGAATAACCAGTCATTTTATTTTAGAAGACATTATTCTCTTTTTCCTTAACAAAAATACATCCCATTTTCCTTGCATATTTTTCATATAAAAACATATCCCATTTTCTTCCAAAGCTTTTTATATAAAATTGTTTCCCTTCTTATTTCTAGTGTTTTTAGTTTTACATGTTGTTTATACATTTTAACTATTAGTAACTTTTACTTTCCAGTGAAAACTAGGAAGCAGGCAAATGTTAACTGTATAATATGTTACCATCCTGTAGTAGATTAGCAAATTTATAAATACATCAGTATAAAAAACATACTTTTTAGAGACATATGTTTTCTATAGCATAACTTTTCATGTGTCAAGACATTAACAGACCCATTATGTTTTGTCTCTCTGTGAAAACTTAAGCCAAAAGCAGATAAACTTACAGTTATGTTTAGCAATTAATGTTTCATTGTATTACCTATTTGGAAATGATTTACATATTTAATGAATAACCATTATTTAGTTTAACTTAGTATTAACTTTTATCTTACATACTTCTACTTAAATTATTAGTTTTTAATAATTATGCTTGGATTAGACATTAAGCAGCTAACCATCATCTTAAGTTTCTTTTCTTGCCTACTAAGCTTGTAACATAGAGATAACATGAGCTAATTTGACTCCCAGGCAGAAAAAGTTTATGTCTTCATTACATTAATATTGATAATTCTGAAGAAAGACATGCCTATTTTTATTAAACAAAAAAACTTAATTAGCTTTTACTTATCAAAGTTTATCCCAGGTCATATGAAACTGTAAAGCATTTGGTTTAGTTTCTATATTTCCAACAGTTTTGGAAATAATTTATATAAACACTTATTTTCTTTAAGCTGACTATAATATACTTACATAGATATACATAAACATACAGACAGACACAAACAGAGACATTATAGCTTTTATTTTAAAATTTTATTCATGTCTCAAGTACAATAATAAAAATAATTCAAAAGATTATCTGGATCCAAATTGTGTTTCTGGCAGATGGGCTAAGTTAATTTTATCTGCTCAGAAGGCCAGAGCTTTACTAAAGATTTTTTTTTTATTTGCATGTTGTAAAGTTTCCTTTAGAGAAGCTATTTTTGGTGTCATTTTGTCTTCTGGAAGCTTCTGCATACCAATCAAAGAATGCATTTTATTATCTCTGAGAGTTTTGGGATTCTCTCTTTTTCAAGAGTGTGAATTAAGGTGAACTATCTTATCTAAGTTAAAGGGATCTCCAAAGTGGCTATTACAGTTCCAAATTAACCAAAACCTCACCGATTTCCCTAAATGACACAAGACCATGGTCCATAAGGGGTATACATATAGGAAACGAGTTTTTTGAGGACATGGAGAAAGAGTTTTAGGCCTGGTAGAACCATCTTTGCCTTTAGATTCCCTAAGATGTTTTAAATCTGAGGGACCCTGTTTCTTAACAGCTATTCCAAAGCACAGGAAATCACATGTTTTCTCTCCTTTTGCACAGGATCAGGTGATTTACCAAGACGCTTCGACAAATAAAATACAAGCGTGCACAGTAAAGTTGGAGAGCTCCAAAGGCAAAGAGAGTAGAGATTGGATCCAAGAGAGACTTACCTGTGAACTCCATGGTAAGGGAGAAAGAAGTGAGCTCAATTAACTAGCACCTGGTTTGCTCATCAGCCTCAGAGTCATTGCAGGTCTTCTTCTGAATCCCAGTTTAGATGCCAAAAACTGTGAAAAATTCCAAAATAGTAAAATTATAATTGCCAGATTAATAAATACCATTTAGTCAGAGTTTACTGTGTATATAAGAACAGTTGGGAAATGGAAGTATTCAAATTCAAAGACTAATCTGCAGCTCAGGGCATGATGTTATAGGATCAATTCAAAGAGAAAATGAAGTTGTTTAACCTACACAATGATTGTTTATTAAAATGGGGGTTTCCACAAGTCAAGGGACTGGTTAAAAGTGATTATCTTATACAATTTTTGAAAGATGAGTTGTCTCTTTTATGATTACCACAGGCATTTACAAGAAGTGGCTTAAGTTAAGCTTCTCTTGTCTTTCAGAAAAAGCTAAATTAAGTTTCACTACATGGCTTAAAGGGTTTTATCAACTCAGGGAATTTTTCTAATCTGGTCTCCATTTTGTATTTAATTTTAACAGTACCTTGGGCTCAACATCCTGGTCACTGCTCTGGAGAAAGAGCAAAACTCTTTATCAGATTAGTGCACATCACACAATAATTAGAGGAAAAAGAAAAGAAGAAGAAACAAATGCACACACATAGAAGAAACACACACATGCACACACATAGAACACTCAGGCAACCACACACATCCTTGGGGCCAGTTGTTCCTCCCAGTAGCTGTGAGGTGTCTAGAATTCATACCAGGAGACTATCAGTGCCTGTTTCTCCAGCCTCTCCAGTGAAGAACAATCTCAGGACATCACTGTCTCTCTGATCCAATCCAACTGCCAGTACCATGTGATGGGGGAGCTGGCCCCTTCACTCAGGTTCATCAGGAGAAATTCTCCTTTGAACAACATTGAGGACCCCGGTGGGTGGAGTGCAGAGTTTCCCAGGAAGGCAATCAGGGCACATTTGGAGTTTGCAGGGTGATCTATGCAACTTTGTGTATGTGGGTGGAGTAAGGCCATGTCCTGATGGAGGGGCAGAGGGAGGATGAGCTGGAATGCACTGGGCATTAAGGGAGGCTCAGAGAATGATGGGATTCTGAGGTGCCACAGTCATAGCTACTCTTTCCAGAGAAGCCCAATCTCATGGGATCCTGGGAGTTCTCTGGGGGCTAAGAGGGGAATTCTGAGATGAGAAAAACCTGGGAGCTCCCATGTCTAAGGCCTCTCATCTCAGACTCCTTCTTAAAGGGTCAGGCTCAAACCATGTATCATGCAAATTCCAAACCTCTTGGACATTTATCTCACCACATTCAGAGTCACAGTGCTGAGATGCTTGCCCCAGGGCCCCGGCAAAGAGCTAGGGAGGGGAAAGGGCTCTAGCCCAAAGGCTGAACAGGGTGGGGGACCATCCTAGGCCAGAGTATAATGCACATGTTCATGCTGCACATCTATAGCCTTCCAGAAACCATATGGGTCAGCAACACAGGCTTATGGGGCAGAACCCAACCTCAACCCACTGTCTGCCAAGACATGAACAAGACAAGGATATTCATTCTTACCACTTCTGTTCCACATTATACTGGAGATTCTAGCCAGGGCAATTAGGCAAAGAAGTGAAATAAAAGATATTCAGATTAGAAAGCAATCTGGATCTCTATTCATATGTCAATGACATGATATCATATACAGAAAATCCTAATGAATCTGTTATAAACTTATTCAAATTAGTAAAAAAGTTCAACATGTTTGCAGGTGATGAGATTAATGTATTTAATCGATTGTATTTGTATATGTTTGCAATGAGCAATCTGAAAATGAATTTAAGAAAACCACTTTATTTAAAATAACCACTAAGAATAAAATTATTAGGAATAAATTTAATGAAGATATATAAAACTCAAACCCTAGAAACTACAAACTACTGTTAAGATGAATTAAGAGCAAATAAGTGGAAATACACCCCACATTTTTGAATTGGAAGAAAATATTGTTAAGATGGTTATACTACAAGACCTGATGCCTTGTCAGTTCAATCCCTATTAGAATCACAGTTGTATTTTTTGACAGCTCATTCCTAAAATTCATATGGAAACTTGAGACCCAAAAAGAATAAATCTGGAGAACTCAGACTTCCCAATTTCAAAATTTACTATAAATTTTCAGTAATCAAGACAGTATGATACTGGCTTAAGGATGTATATATAAATCAATGGAATAAAGTGGAGCATCCTGAAATAAACCCACATATCAGAGTCAATTCATTTTTGTCAAGGTGACAAGATCACTCAAAGAAGAAAGAACAGACTTGAACAAATGGTATTGGGGTAACTGTATACCCACATGCCAAAAAAAAAAATCAATCAATCAATCAATTTGCATTTCTACTTCATCCTGTACACAAAAATTAAATCAAAATGAATCAAAGACCTAAATATAGAAGCATTTTAAAACTAAAAAATGCATAAGAAAAATTTTGAATAAAACTTTATGACCTGGGATTTGAAAATGATTTCTTACATATGATATAAAAGCTAAAATCTTATCAATTTTTTAAAAAAATGTATAAGTTGGACATCATCAAAATTAAGATTTTTTCTGATTCAGAGTACTTCTTCTGAGGAAAGACATTAAAAGCTTTTGTTCCAGACTATCTTTTCCAGGAAGTTGTATTGCAAACATCTTGGAAGATTATATTAGTATTTCCCTTTGGAGTGGAGAGCAAATTTGTTTTCTATGAAGTACAAAAATGATAATGTCTCCCTTTGGGCTCTGTTGGACAAATTTGCTAATAGCCCGTTTTTAAAACATAGTGGTTTTCTAAGCTTGAAATTCATCAACTGTGAGTCAAAGCCACAAGGAACATAACATTCACCTGAGTTACTCTGCATCATTCTGTGGGACATGGAGGGAAGGGGAAACATACCAGATATGAACTTCATGCAGCCTGTTGAGCTGTAATAAAGTCGTTTTTCTCTGAATCAGAAATATTTTATAAAAATATATTTATTTGGCTGTGCTGGGTCTTACTTGCGGCAAGCAGGATCTAGTTCCCTGATCAGGAATCAAACCCAGGCCCCCTGCATGGGGAGCATGGAATCTTAACAACTGGACCACGAGGGGAGTCCGCTGAAATCTTTTCTCTAATTAATTTTTATTGGAGTATAGTTGATTTACAATGTTGTGTTAGTTTCTGCTGTACAGCAAAGTGAATCAGTTATACATATACATATATCCACCCTTTTTTAGGTTCTATTCCCATACGGGTCATTAGAGTATTGAGTAGAGTTCCCTGAGCTATACAGTAGGTTCTTACTAGTTATCTATTTTGTATATAGTAGTGTGTATATGTCAATCCCAACCTCCTAATTTATCCCTTCCCACTCCAAACCAGAAATCTGTGCCTTCTGCCAGCATCCAATAAACTGCACTGGCTAACTTATTAACATGCTAGCTTGTAAACAGAGTAAAATCCCTTTGTGGTCCTTGACAAGGGGAAGACAGACTTTATGAGTAAATAAAAAGTAAATTGATAGAATCAGGAAGGTGACACAGTAATCATGAAATGGGAAAAACTGGAGTGGTATAAAGAAACAAGATAGGCAAGGAGATACCTGTGGAAGCTATTACAAAAGAATGTCAGTGAATGATTGAAAAAGACCTAAGATTATTATAATATCATTATAATACTCTGTCAGGCAAACCAATTCAAATGTGGTTCTATTTTGCAAGCTGTCAAGGAGTCTGACATGGAAAAAAAAATAACAAAAACATAAATCTGTCATTAAAGAATTGGCTCTAGATAGTTAGTAACTCTTGATAGCTGATAACAGACCACTATGGAGGAAAGCATGTTCAGGGAGGATTATGCAGTCTTGGCACCATGCACATGTGGCAAGAGGCACGAAGGGCAACAGAATGAAGGCAGGTGCTTTTAAAAGAAGATCCAATAGAAGAATGTCAGCGTTGGGAAGTATATTGGACTGGATGAGATATGAAACAACTCACAGATTTGGAATTTAATGGTCTTTTAAGTATTTTAAGTGTTTGAAGACATTCTTAATATATTTTTCCCTAAAGAAAAGCCATTCCATTTGCAACTTGATAATCTGTAATGACATAGGGAGAAACATGCACAGACACAAACACACACACACATACACACACACACACAATCTCCCAGTTCAGTACAATAAACATTTTAGTTTCAATGTCTTTTATTCCATAGGTATAGAGGTGAAACTGAAGGAAGGGAGACTTGCTACTAGACTCAATGAGGGAGACATGGGTTGTGCCATTCATTTCTTGAGAGTGGCATTAGAGGAAAGAGTGCTGGGTGATAAAAGTACTTCTACCTAGAGTTCAAGGACAGATGGAAGACGAGAATCTCTGAGAGATGTGAACTCCATAGGGGTATACTATTTGTGAAACTAATCTATGTCCTCAAGAAACTGTAGAATGGGAGTGCTTGCCTGGATGAAGGTGGCTATGATCATATGGGAAGAGGTGGAATCTATCAGATCAGATGAGAAATTAATTGCTTTTGGCTACAGGTATTCATGAATATATTTTTTTGTTCACGGGAAAATGTATAGAAATATTTAAATGAATTAATCAGTATGAAATACAATCAACATTGAAAATCATAGCTGAAAGGGATTGACAAATGCTAAATTCCATAGATACAATCTCTACTGTTCATTTAGAATCAACTTAAACACTTCAATGTACAAAGGCATGCTAGTATATTGTAACTTACACTTAATTAATCTAACAATTAGAGGAAGAGAGACTCAATAAAGTCAATAGTTAACTCTATTTAACAATTAATTTAAATCAAGTCTTTGAACACATCTTAAGAAATGGTAAATAGAAATAATAAATCTCATCTTTTTAAATCATACAGTGCTTTAGAATATATTAATTAATGGAATGGAGACATTTAAGAACAATATAAAACAAAGATCATGGGAAATATATTTTGGAAATTAAGCCTTTGTCAGTTGCTTTGTTTGCAAATATTTTCTCCAATTCTGATGGTTGTCTTTTTGTCTTGTATATGGTTTCCTTTGTTGTGCAAAAGCTTTTAAGTTTCATTAGGTCCCATTTGTTTATTTTTGTTTTTATTTCCATTTCTCTAGGAGGTGGATCAAAAAGGATCTTGCTGTGATTTATGTCATAGAATGCTCTGCCTATGTTTTCCTCTAAGAGTTTTATAGTGTCTGGCCTTACATTTAGGTCTTTAATCCATTTTGAGTTTATTTTTCTGTAGGGCATTAGGGAGTGTTCTAATTTCATTCTTTTATTTTTATTTATTTTTTTGTGGTATGCGGGCCTCTCACTGTTGTGGCCTCTCCCGTTGTGGAGCACAGGTTCCGGACACGCAGGCTCAGCAGCCATGGTGTATGGGCCTAGCCGCTCCGCGGCATGTGGGATCTTCCCAGACTGGGGCATGAACCTGTGTCCCCTGCATTGGCAGGCAAACTCTCAACCACTGTGCCACCAGGGAAGCCCTAATTTCATTCTTTTAAATGTAGCTGTCCAGTTGTCCCAGCACCACTTATTGAAGAGGCTATCTTTCTCCATTGTATATTCTTGCTTCCTTTATCAAAAATAAGGAGATCCTGTTGCGTGGGTTTATCTCTGGGCTTTCTATCTTGTTCAATTGATCTATATTTGTTTTTGTGCCAGTACCATACTGTCTTAATTAATGTAGCTTTGTAGGATAGTCTGAAGTCAGGGAGTCTGATTCCTCCAGCTCAGTTTTTCTTTCTCAAGATTACTTTTGCTATTCAGGGTCTTCTGTGTTTCCATACAAATTGTGAAATTGTTTGTTCTAGTTCTGTGGAAAATGCCATTGGTAGTTTGATAGGGATTGCATTGAATCTGTAGATTGCTTTGGGTACCATAGTCATTTTCACAATGTTGATTCTTCCAATCCAAGAACATGGTATACCTCTCTATTTGTTTGTATCATCTTTAATTTCTTTCATCAGTGTCTTACAGTTTTCTGCATAGAGAAAAATTTTGTCTCCATAGGTAGATGTATTCCTAGATATTTTATTCTTTTTGTTGCAATGGTAAATGGGAGTGTTTCCTTAATTTTACTTTCAGATTTTTCATTATTAATGTATAGGAATGCAAGAGAATTCTGTGCATTAATTTTGTATCCTGCTACTTTAACACATTCATTGATCAGCTCTAGTAGTTTTCTGGTAGAGTCTTTAGGATTCGTTATGTATAGTGTCATGTCATCTGAATAGTGAGAGCTTTACTTTTTTTTTTCCAATTTGATTTCCTTTTATTTCTTTTTCTTCTCTGATTGCTTTGGCTAAAACTTCCAAAACTATGTTGAATAAGAGAGGTGAGAGTGGGCAACCTTGTCTTGTTCCTGATCTTAGTGGAAATGGTTTCAGTTTTTCACCATTGAGAATGATGTTGGCTGTGTGTTTGTCATATATGGCCTTTATTATGTTGAGATGAGTTCACTCTATGCCTACTTTCTGGAGGGTTTTTTTATCATAAATGGGTGTTGAATTTTGTTGAAAGCTTTCTCTGCATCTATTAAGATGATCATATGGTTATTATCCTTCTATTGGTAAATATTGTGTATCACATTGATTTGCGTATATTGAAGAATCCTTGCAATACTGGGATAAACCCCACTGGATCATGGTGTATGATCCTTTTAATGGGCTGTTGGATTCTGTTTTCTAAAATTTTGTTAAGGATATTTGCATCTAAGTTCATCAGTGATATTGAGCTGTAGGTTTCTTTTTTTGTGACGTCTTTGTCTGGTTTTGGTATCAGGGTGATGGTGGTCTTGTAGAATGAAATTGGGAGTGTTCCTCCCTCTGATATATTTTGGAAGAGTTTGAGAAGGATGCGAGTTAGCTCTTCTCTAAATGTTTGGTAGAATTCTCCTTTGAAGGTGTCTGGTCCTGGGCTTTTTTTTTGTTGGTAGATTTTTAATCACAGTCTCAATTTCAGTGCTTGTGATTGGTCTGTTTATATTTTCTATTTCTTCCTGGTTCAGTCTCAGAAGGTTGTGCTTTCTAAGAATTTGTCCATTTCTTCCAGGTTGTCCATTTTATTGGCATATAGTTGCTTGTATTAATTTCTTATGATCCTTTGTATTTCTGCAGTGTCAGTTATTATTTCTCCTTTCAATTTCTAATTCTATTGACTTGAGTCTTCTCCCTTTTTTTCTTGATGAGTCTGGTTAATGGTTTATCAATTTTGTTTGTCTTCACAAAGAACCATCTTTTGGTTTTATTGATTTTTGCTATTGTTTCCTTCATTACTTTTTCATTTATTTCTGATCTGATCATTATGATTTCTTTCCTTCTGCTAACTTTGAGCTTTTTCTGTTTTCCTTTCTCTAATTGTTTTAGGTGTAAGGTTAGGTTGTTTATTTGAGGTGTTTCTTGTTGCTGGAGGTAGGATGGTATTGCTGTAAACTTCCCTCTTAGAACTGCTTTGGCTGCATCCCATAGGTTTTGAGTTGTCGTGTTTTCATTGTCATTTGTTTCTAGGTATTTTTTGGTATCCTCTTTGATTTCTTCAGTAATCTGTTGGTTATTAAGTACTGTATTGTTTTGCCTCAATGTGTTTGTATTTTTAACAGATTTTTCTCCTGTAATTGATATATAGTCTCATACCTTTGTGGTAGGAAAAGATACTTGTTATGATTTCAATTTTCTTAAATTTACCAAGGCTTTTTCTGTGACCCAAGATATGATCTATCCTGAGGAATATTCCATGAGCACTTGAGAAGAAAGAGTATTCTGTTGTTTTTGGATGGAATGTCCTATAAATATCAATTAAGTCCATCTTGCTTCATGTATCATTTAAAGCTTATGTTTCCTTATTTATTTTCTATTTGGATGATCTGTCCATTGGTGTAAGTGAAGCGTTAAAGTCCCCTACTATGATTGTGTTACTCTTGATTTCCCATTTTATGGCTGTTCGCATTTGCCTTTTGTATTGAGGTGCTCCTATGTTGGGTGCATAAATATTTACAATTGCTATATCTTCTTGGATTGATCCTTTGATCATTATGTAGTGTCCTTCATTGTCTCTTGTAATAGTTTTTATTTAAAGTCTAATTTGTCTGTTATGAGAATTGCTACTCCAGCTTTCTTTTGCTTTCCATTTGCATGGAATATCTTTTTCTATCCCCTCACTTTCAGTCTGTATGTATCCCTAGGTCTGAAGTGGGTCTCTTGTAGAGAGTATATAAATGAGCCTTGTTGTTGTATCCATTCAGCCAGTCTATACCTTTTGATTGGAGCATTTAATCCATTTACATTTATGGTAATTGTTGATATGAATATTCCTATTACCATTTTCTTAATTGTTTGGGGTTTGTTACTGAAGGTCTTTTCCTTCTCTTGTGTTTCCTGCCTAGAGAAGTCCCTTTAGCATTTGTTGTAAAGCTGGTTTGGTGGTGTTGAATTCTCTCAGCTTTTGCTTGTCTGTAAAGGTTTTAATTTCTCTGTTGAATTTGAATGAGATCCTTGCTCAGTAGAGTAATCTTAGTTGTAGGTTTTCCCCTTTCATTATTTTAAATATGTCCTGCCACTCCCTTCTGGCTTGCAGAGTTTCTGCTGAGAAATCAGCTGTTAACCTTATGGGGATTCCCTTGTATGTTATTTGTTGTTTTTCCCTTGCTGCTTTTAATATTTTTTCTTTGTATTTATTTTTTGATAGTTTGATTAATATGTGTCTTGGCATGTTTGTCCTTGGATTTATCTTGTATAGGACTCTCTTCACTTCCTGGGACTCTCTTCACTTCCTGGACTTGATTGACTATTTCCTTTCCCATATTAGGGAAGTTTTCAACTATAATCCCTTCAAATAATTTCTCAGTCCCTTTCTTTTTCTCTTCTTCTGAGACCCTATAATTTGAATGTTGGTGCATTTAATGTTGCCCCAGTGGTCTCTGAGACTGTCCTCTATTCTTTTCATTGTTTTTTCTTTATTCTGCTCTGCAGTAGTTATTTCCACTATTTTATCTTCCAGTTCACTTATCCATTCTTCTTCCTCAGTTATTCTGCTATTGATTCTTTCTAGACAATTTTAAATTTCATTTATTTTGTTGTTCATTTTTGCTTGTTTGCTCTTTAATTCTTCTAGGTCCTTGTTAAATGTTTCTTGTATTTTCTCCATTCTATTTCCAAGATTTTGGATCATCTTTACTCTCAGCACTCTGAATTCTTTGTTAGGTATACTGCCTATTTTCTCTTCATTTGTTTGTTCTGGTGGGTTTTTAGTTGGCTCCTTCATCTGCTGTGTATTTCTCTGTCTTCTCATTTTGCTTAACTTACTGCATTTGGGCTCTCCTGTTTGCAGGCTGCAGGTTCATAGTTCCCATTGTTTTTGGCATCTGCCCCCAGTGGGTAAGTTTGGTTCAGTGGCTTGTGTAGGCTTCCTGGTGGAGGGGAGTGGTGCCTGTGGTCTGGTGGATGAGCCTGGGTCTTGTCTTTCTGGTTGGCAAGACCACGTCCACTGTTGTGTTTTGGGGTGGCTGTGAACTTATTTTGATTTTAGGCAGCCTCTCTGCTAATGGGTGGGGTTGTGTTCCTTTCTTGCTAGTTGTTTGGTATGGGGTGTCTAGCACTGTAGGTTGCTGGTCCTTGAGTGGAGCTGAGTCTTAGCATTGAGATGGAGATCTCTGGGAGAGCTTTCACCTTTTGATATTACGTGAGTCTGGGAGGTCTCTGGTGGTCACATGTCCTGAACTCGGCTCTCCCACCTAAGAAGCTCAGGTCTGACACCAGGTCAGAGCACCAAGACCCTATCAGCTGTATAGCTCAGAAGAAAATGGAGAAACAAAAGAAAGAAAGAAAGAAAGAAAGAATAAAATAAATAAACTTATTAAAATAAAAAATAACTATTATTAAAAGTAAAAAAAAAATTAAATAATAATTTTTTTTAAAAAAAGAACAAAAGAAGAGAGCACCCAAACAAATAAATAAATGCACCAATGATAACAAGCTCTAAAAACTATAGTTAAAACAAAGAAACAAAAAAAAAGGAGACAGAACCCTAGGACAGATGGTAAAAGCAAAGCTATACAGACAAAATCACACAAAGAATCATACTTATACACACTCACAAAAAGAGAAAAAGAAAAAAAATATATATATATATAAAAGAAAAGGAAGAGAGCAACCAAAGCAATAACAAATCTACCCATGATAATAAGCTCTTAAGACTAAACTAAAACAAACATAAATTTGTTTTAAAACATAAAACAAATTAGATGCAAAAAGAAAACCCCAAGTCTACATTGCTCCCAAAGTCCACCACCTCAATTTTGAGATGACTTATTGTCCATGCAGGTATTCCACAGACGCAGGGTACATCAAGTTGATTGTGGAGATTTAGTCTCCGGCTCCTGAGGCTGCTGGGAGTGATTTCCCTTTCTCTTATTTGTTCACACAGCTCCTGGGGTTCAACTTTGGATTTGGCCCCACCTCTGCATGTAGGTCGCCTGAGGGCATCTGTTCCCTGCCCAGACAGGAAACGACAGGTTTAAAGTAGCAGCTGATTAGGGGGCTTTGGCTCACTCAGGACGTGAGGAGGGAGGGGTACAGAATGTGGGGTGAGCCTGAGGTGGCTGAGGCTGGCATGACGTTGCAACAGCCTGAGGTGTGCTGTGTTTTCCCCTGGGGAAATTGTCCCTGGGCCACGGGATTCTGGCAGTGGTGGGCTGCACAGGCTCCTGGGAGGGGAGGTGTAGATAGCGACCTGTGCTTGCATGCAGGCTTCTTGGTGGCTGCAGCAGCAGCCTTAGCATTTCATGTGCATCTCTGGTGTCTGCTCTGATAGCCGTGTCTCATGCCTGCCTCTGAAGCTTGTTTAGGCAGTGCTCTGAATCCCCTCTCCTCACACTCTCTGAAACAATGGTGTCTTGCCTCTTAGGCAGCTCCAGATTTTTTCCTGGACTCTTTCCTCGCTACCTGTGGTGTACTTGCCCCCTTCAGGCTGTGTTCACTCAGCCAACCCCAGTCCTCTCCCTGGGATCCGACCTCTGAAGCCTGAGCCTCAGCTCCCAGCCCTCGCCTTCTGTGGCGGCTGAGCAGACAAGCCTCACAGGCTGGTGAATGCTGGTCGGCACCAATACTCTGTGCGGGAATCTCTCCGCTTTGCCCTCCCCATCCCTGTTGCTGTGCTCTCCTCCGTGGCTCCGAAGCTTCCCCACTCCGCCACCTGCAGTCTCCACCTGCAAAGGGGCTTCCTAGTGTGTGGAAATTTTTCCTCCTTCACAGCTCCCTCCCAGGTGTGCACGTCCCTTCCCTATTCTTTTGTCTGTGTTTTTTTCTTTTTTCTTTTCCCTACGCAGGTACGTGGGGAGTTTCTTGTCTTTTGGGAAGTCTGAGGTCTTCTGCCACCATTCAGTAGGTGTTCTGTAGGAGGTGTTCCACTTGTAGATGTAGATGTATTTTTGATGTATTTGTGGGGAGGTAGGTGATCGCCACGTCTTACTCCTCCACCATCTTGAAAGTCCTCTAGGGATTGTTTTAATAGAATGATTCACATGGTCTTTTATTCCTTTGATCTTTTTGATTTTTAGTTATACACTATTACATATTCTGGATAAAAGTCCCATTTTTAACTTTAAATTATTAAGTAAATTAGGTGGTTTACTGATGATAAACTGAATTTAATTTAAACAATGATTTTCAGCAATCCTTAGTGAAAATAATGACAACCACGACACTAGATCTCTATTGTGTCAGAAAATCTACTGTTTGTTTTATGTATCTTGTATCACTTAATTTCCAAAATCATGTGTCCTGGGTACAATTTTTATCCTCATTTTCCAAATAAAGAAAACTGAGGCTTTAAAAGATTAAGTGATTTGCTAGGGATACATATGGGTAAGTTCCTGGACTGGGATTCAGCATGCCAGTCTGCCTCCAGAGTCCACAGTCCTCACCCCAAGTGACTGAGTAATTTTGTGAGTCCTTAAAATTTATTGCAAATAGTAGAAAATTACATTGCCACAGAGCAATACAAAACAGTTTTTGAGGTTTCAGCAAAGATAAATATTTTATATCCTTGTAGAAGATATCATTTAAAGGTGAGTGTTGAAGGATATCTATAGTTTGGGTAGGGAATAGTGGGTAAAAGAGAAACGAGTAGGTACCCTTGAATTGTGAGCAGATGGCATGGCTTTCATTCAGGGGCATCTTGCAACCATCTAAATTAGTCCAAGATGAATCTTATTTCATTTTTGTAGACTGATAAAGTCAATGGAGTTTTCATAGCCTGAATTACACGTGGTCAATTTCATACATCCCAAATACCAAAATGGGGCTCCTTCAGACCAAAACCCCTTTTATATCAACAATGAATGTAGAGTTTACAATGTTGCTCAATCAATATTTTTGTTTGAGCACCAGGGTAATCATTCCTCCCTGGAATCAATAGAGTCAGGCGCTTGAGTATGCATTGGCTCCTTAGTATGCATTGGCTTTGCCACTTGACTGTATTCAGAGAAGTGATGGGGATCCTTTATATCTATAGCATTAGGTCAAACCAGAGGGTTTTTTGACCTGCTCCTGGTTTTGAGCTCAGTTTTCCAGCAGTGCAGTATAATAGATTCTAGAAAACAAAACATATTGCCCAGAATCATATTGTATTAAAAGGAATCTCTGAGGGTCTTCAAAAAGCAATTTCCAGGCTTCCCTGATGGCACAGTGGTTAAGAATCTGCCTGCCAATGCAGGAGACACAGGTTCGAGCCCTGGTCCAGGAAGATCCCACATGCCACAGAGCAAGTGAACCCACGTGCCACAACTACTGAACCTGCACTCTAGAGCCTGTGAGCCACAACTACTGAGCCTGTGAGCCACAACTACTGAAGCCCGTGCACCTAGAGCCTGTGCTCCACAACAAGAGAAGTCACCACAATGAGAAGCCTGCGCACTGCAACAAACAATAACCCCCACTTGCCCTACTACGGAGAGCCCGTGCACAGCAACAAAGACCCAACACAGCCAAAAATAAATAAATTAAAAAAAAAAAAAGCAATTGCCCATGGCAGCCTTATTCTAGCCAGAAATGGAAGCTGAAAGCAGTGCAACCCCAAGCAGGAAGCTGCTGCTTTCTCTGTATTCGTCCCTTTTGTTCAGGTGGGTGGATGCTTGCTCTTAAAAGATGTCTCCCTGTGATCTGAAATCAATTTAATAGGATCAATCCTCCAAAATGCATAATATGACCCACAAGAATAGACATGGCTAAAGCTACAGGCTTCCTAAATAAAAAGGAGCTAAGGATTTGGTTTGTGTGTTCTTAAATTAATCATTAATTTGTATACTAATTCACCAATGGTAATCCATCCCAAATACATTTTATTACTCTAATCTGATGGGATTCTGCAGATGTAAGTTATGGAAAATCAGAAGTTACTGGGTCCCAAAACCAAAGCCAAAAATGTCCCTGCTTCTTAAAATCTGCTTCATTTCAATCATTTCAAAATATGCTTCAGTTCTGAACAAAAGCAAGGTACAAATTACAGAAAATCAGAGAGGTCCAGTCTGAGTTTAATTCACAATGAAAACTCCCAGTAAAGTTATGCTCCTCTCTTGGTTGAAGATGGATCTTACATTTGCATGTGAAATAAAAGTTATAGCTATTTATTCTCACAGTGGTATCCAGTGAGATATGTTTTCATTCTTCCAAGGAAGCAGTTTCAAAAAGGAGGAAGACAGACTCCTTCTCCCACATAGGGGACCTACCACAATAGGTTGATTATGAAAAGCAGAGTGAATAATGATTATAATACAACAATGGCAAACATCTTCAAAGCATCATTGGATCAGTGAGTAGAGGTGAATTTAGGTCTCTATATTCATTCTATGATAAAAAGGGAAAATATGATAAGAAGCATGCGAAAGTCTAATTTTAAGGTCCAATTTCGGTCCTAGGTTTTCCATAATGTTTTCTTTGTTAGTACATTGAAGAAGATCATCTACTGTTTCTTCACAGGACATTTGACTAATACTATTCAATTTAATACTTATTCTTATGTGATAATACTTCTTGGATACAGAATCACAAGAGCTGTTACCTATGAGTTAATTTTTTAGAGTATGGAAACTATATTTAGTAGTATTTAAAATTTTCTGTTTTAACTCAGTTAAATAAAAATATTTCTAAAATTATTAGAGTTCTTCTAGGAATTTAATTTAAACTTTTCTTAATAGCCCCAAGTTTTTAGAAGTTATACTTTCTGGAAATTATTAAGCATTGGTGTTCTTTGCCCTCTCATTATATCTTTTAAGTCTACAGTGTTTATCTACATGTCTACCATTTTAATTTTTATATTTAAATATTTGTTTTAAGTTTTGCTTTATTGACTGCTCTCCATGTTTTTCTAAGCCTAATCAGTGTTCTCTTTTTACTTTTATAGTACATGTGAGTTAATCTTCTAAAATTTAAAATCAGTTGTTGTCCAATTAATAAATATCTTGATTTTTGTTTTTGTCTTGTTGTTGTTGCTATTGTTGTTAATGTATTTTATCCTCACCATGAGGCAGGAGGTAGATGGGCATACACCGCCTTCCCCCCCGGGGAAAGTAATTGGATATTCGTTCCCTGTGGACCAATACTCCAAGATGAGAATAGCTGGACAATTGAGAGAGGAGGCTGGGCCCTGCACAGATAAGAGATTAAAAAAACACATATTTCTCATTCTTGAAGTTAGGAGACCTTCCTGACTACACGTGTGCAGAAAGGCTCCTTGGAGGTCAAAAGGGAGAGGGCACCACACCATAGTAAGTGATGCTAACTACCCATAGGCATCTTCAGTGGAATCCATCTTGGCTAAGAGCTGTGAGCACACACATGAGAGGATCCTGAAATATACCAAATACAGACTCTGAACCAGGCAAATCAAAATGATTGGCCAAAGGAAACCCAGAAGAAAGGCCCCATATAAGTGATTTAAACTACCACGAGAGTGCGACTCTCTCTGAGTCCGCCCATGTGTATATCCACACGTACTCTACTCTTTTCTTCTCCTAATAAACACTTTATTTGTTTCACTACATTCCGTCTTTGTGGGAATTCTTTTCTGCAAAGCCAAGGGTCCAGGGCCTTGTCACTGACCACTGGTCTAGTGGCTAGGATTCGGCACTCTCACTGCCTCGACCAGACCTTAATCTCTGACCAGGAACTGAAACCCTGCTTCAAGCCGCTGCAGGCTGAGGCCACCTGAGATCAAGCAAATTATGTTTTCTAAATATAAGGCTAAATTGAGTAGCTTATATAAGTAGCTTATATAAGGCTGTTTCATATATTAAGTTTGTATGCCTCATAAATAAGTTTTTCTGTAAGCTGGATATTTGCACTAGAAACCTTGAGAGTACCGAATAATGAAAATATTCATTAATATTATAATAACAATAGTTTTCATTGGGTATTTACTAAATTCTAAACCTGAAGATAAATTAATTTATTATTTAATTTCCTCAAAAATCCATTGAAATACTTACTGCCATTACTTTCTTTTATAGGGTACTGACCTATTGGCCTTAAGAGTTCCCTCAGCCTGACTAAGGTTTAGATAGACTTCTTCCTGATTTTAGGCCCCAGACTCCCTTATCTTGGAGTATTTACTATAGAGAGGTTATCATTGTATTTTCTTCCTCTGCCTTTTTGAGTTGTAAATCTTTAAAAAATCTTCTTGCCAGTTTTAAAACCCAAGAATGTCTTTTTCAAGGATCTGGGACCCATCCCTTTGAAATGTAACCATCAAGAAAGGTAGCATCTCTTATCTCCCAGTCTTTGAGGGAAAGTTGGAACCTATGGGCATTAATTAGCAAATATAGATGGTCTCATCACAGAGAAAACCGTTTGCAAATTCAGGAATAACTCAAGGTGCACAGCAAATCCCACTGATCAATTTCTCTGCTAATGTCCTACAGCATTTTCCCCAGACCTTTGTTTCAGCAGAGTTGATTTCACACTGAATTATTTCTTCTCTCTTCCATTGCAATAGCCTTGAATAAAGTCTTCATTGCCCATTTAGCTTTTTCCAATGTAATTTTTGCTATGACAGAATTAAGAATGAGAGAAGTCAATTAATTTGAATAAAGCAATTCAACTTGAAATTGGAGGAATCAGGCTCTTATACAGTCTTTCTGAGTCCTGAAAATTCTGCCATTTTAGTTTATTGATATTTTTGATAGGAGAAGTTACAGATGTAACCTTAGAATTCCATGTTTTTTCTAACTAGCAATAACAGTAACAATAACAACAATAACAATAATGATTAGTTAATAGCAAGGGTAACAGTATTAAAAATAAAACTCACATTTTCTGAATATTCTTCTGAGTGGCCATTTGATTAGAGATATCTATGGTGCTATTTTTTTTTCCTTTTTTTGCCTCATTATCAAGATGCTGGGAGTAAGCAGGAAAAAAAAAGATGTAGGATTAACATGTAAACAATGCATTGGCATGAAAGAATAACCTGCCACACAGTATGAACTGCAGTTTTTCAGTAGCCTACGGAAGAAAACAGTAGAAGAAACAGAGCATCACATGGCACAAATTCTTGCGGCTTATAGAATTTAAAAGAAAAGTAATGCAATCTAAGTGTCATTAAATACACTGAAATTAGAAAATTAATATTGGTAATGTGAAATTATTGGTTTCATAGTATGGCTTGAGTATAATATAAATGGGTATATATGGATATAAGAGGTACATGAATAAATGAATTAAATTTGCATTTGTGTGTATTTAAATAAGATTTGATGAAATTTTTAATTTATGTCAAACAGCCATTTTCAGTTTTAAGGAATAACAGTGCATCTACTCAAGCTTGAGATATATTATGCTAAGGAACACAGGAAAGGGCAAGTGTCATCTTAGAAAAAGATCAAACATAGAAATATTAGAATGGTGGTCATCTCAGCTTTATAGATCAGTAAATAAAATGTTTTCAATGATAAATAGATTGCAAAATCTATAAGACATTTTAGAAGATTAATTTGATATTAAGATAAAAAGAAAGAAGAAAGGAAAAAAAGGAAGAAACAAACTAACATATGAACAAAAGAAGGAAATGATGGTACAATATTCCTCTAATCCTGGACTATTGCATTATTCCTTTACCAAATTTCTATTTTTTCACTTGCATGACATTTTTTTTTTAAGAACTAATTCAGGAGGCTAGATAGAGGTGGCTGAGTAGGACGACCCTGAGCTGACTTCCCCCAAGAACACATCAAAACTACAAATACATATAGAGCAACTCTTGCTGAGAATGACCTAAGTCTAGCAGAACAGCACTTTTCTGACAAAGGCTGTAAAGAAACAACCATATGGAGTCTGATAGAAGTGAATGAGAAGAGATATATTCAGGATCCACACCCCTAGTAAGTGATTCAGAAGAGGAGAGGCATATCACAAGCTTGGGGATCCTCCCTAAGGAGCAAAAGATTTGAGCCCCATATTAAGAAACCCCACCCTGGGGTCCAGCATCAAGAAGATGAACCCTCTTAGCTGGTTTGAGAGTGAATGGGGCTTTTACTGGAGGGGTGCTGAAACTGAGACTCCACTCCTTGAAGAGAATGCACATGAGCTTGTTTGCTTCTAGTCCCAACACAGGAGCAGCAGATTGAAAATTGCCTGGTCCTCTGGCTTGCCTGCCAGGACAACCACAGTATGCCTGCCTGCCCACACCAAACTCCTGCTCTAGCCCTTCCTGCTCTGAAATTACTCCCCACTATGGCAGAAATTGCCATTGCTATCCCTGGCATTCACCAGGGAAAAAGAGGAACAATCTTAGAAGTGGAGCTCTTACCGCTCAGGCTCCAACCCTACCTGTCACCAAGATGAAGACCACCATTGCCATCACGTTCTCATGCATGGGGAAGAAACTTGAGCCAGATCAGAAATACTACTGCAAGCCTTTGCTTTGGGCCCCAGCCATGTGCCGAAACAAGGCAGAGTCTGCCATCACACCAGAGAAAATCCCAAATACCTCAGGGCTCTTGCCCCAGCCTCTCTAGCCTTGGTCTTATGCCCCAGATAAGGTGACTGCCATTGAGACTGGGAGAAGCCCTGGTTCACAGCTGGCTCCTGCTCTTTCCCCTCTGACTTTAGCCCTAGCTTCCACCAATAGAGTAGCCACTCGTTAACCCAAGGAGAAGACATAGCCTATGCTTACTTCAGATCCAGCAATCCCACCAAAGCCAATAGGCACACACAGACTATGATGGGAAGCTCTCACACAAGAACATGCCTTCAAGACTAGGATAGAACACTGTTCTACCTAATTTCATAGAGACAAGCAGAAAAGAAAAACAAAATGAGATGACAGAGGAATATGTTTCAAAAGAAAGAACAAGGTAAAACCACAGGAAATAAAAACCCCTAAGGCAATGGAATTAAATAATTTGCCTGATAAAGAGTTAAAAGCAATTGTAATAAAAATGCTCACTAAACTCAGGAAAATAATAGAGAATCACAGTGAGGATTTTGAAAATATATTAACCTGTACCCAATATGCATAAGTGAAAAGGATCTAAGAATATTGTTTATTTCTTATCCAGGTTTACTCATCTCTTCTAATGATTTCACATAAGTTAGATTTAAACCACTCAGTCCGGATATTAAACAACACACTACAATCTCAATTTCTTCACATTTGTTTTTGCCCATTTCTCAGATTCTCTATGGTTTTTTACAAAGAATTTCTCCCTAGCTCTGAAAATTGGAATTTTAGAATGGTGTGTCAGTCTTGGTCTATCTTTTCCACAAAGTGGTGAAATTAATTCCATTTTAACCTCTGCCAGTAGTTCCCCAATTTCCATTGAAAACAAAACTAAAACCTAAAACAACAAAGTAAATACCTGAAAAAATTGGGCAGTATGAGAAAGCTGTTTCAGACACTGAAAGTGTAGCTGATATCTGGATGCCCCACATCTTGCATGGATGAGCAGCTCACAAGAGGTTGGCATTGGAGGAGAAAAAATAAAACTACTTTTTATTATCAAAAGAAGGGGTAAGGCTTCCCTGGTGGCACAGTTGTTGGGAGTATGCCTGCTGATGCAGGGGACACAGGTTTGTGCCCCAGTCTGGGAAGGTCCCACATGCCGTGGAGTGGCTCGGCCCGTGAGCCATGGCCGCTGAGCCTGTGCGTCCGGAGCCTGTGCTCCATAGTGGGAGAGGCCACAACAGTGAGAGGCCTGCGTACCGCAAAAAAAAAAAAAGAAGGGGTCATTCTGAAAGGTTAATAATCACTAGTGCTCAGAGCTAGGAACAGATTTTGTGAGATTGAGTACAAAATAAAAATGCCAGGACACTTTGTTTTTTGTTTATATTTTAATTTATTTTTTCTTAAGAAATATAACTTTATTTTCCTACTCACACATTTTTAAACTGTCTATTAATGTATCGTGCACATATTTAAATTTTTGAAGGAGATGAACTTTCTCCTATTTTCTATTTTTTAATAATTTTTTTTTTTAGATAAACAAGGACCTACTGTATAGCACAGTGAATTATGCTCAGTATTTTGTAATAACCTATATGGGAAAATAATCTGAAAAATTATATATATATATATATATATATATATATATAATGCTGAATCACTTTGCTGTACACCTGAAACTAACACAACATTGTAAGTCAACTATACTTCAATAAAAAAAATTTTTTAAAGAGTTATAAAGAAAGGACCGTTTTTTTAAATGGAAAGAAAATGTTTTCTTTTTTGACCTCTCCTTTCTCCCGATGTTTTATATTTGCTATTCAATCTTGCACTCCCTTGGGTATGGGGATTATCATGGGCCAAGTGCAGGTCCTCATAGGTACCCTGAGTTCCACCCTGTGGTTCAGTGGGTGCTCAGGGCCTGCACCCTAGTGCTCTAGTTGTGGTGAGTGGGGGCTACTCTTCGTTGCAGTGCACGGGCTTCTCATTGTGGTGGCTTCTTTTGTTGTGGAGCATGGTCTCTAGGCACGTGGGCTTCAGTAGTTACAGCACGTGGGCTCAGTAGTTGTGTCTCACGGGCTCTAAAGCACAGGCTCAGTAGTTATGGCACACAGGCTTAGTTGCTCTGAGCCATGTGGGATCTTCCCACACCAGGGCTCAAACTCATGTTCCCTGCATTGGCAGGCAGACTCTCAACTACTGTGCCACCAGGGAACACCTATAGATTTTTTTGATGGTGGTCATTCTGACCTGTGTGAGGTGATACCTCATTGTACATTTGATTTGCATTTCTCTGATAATTAGCAATGTTGAGCATCTTTTCATGTGTCTCCTGGCCATCTGTATGTCTTCTTTGGAGAAATGTCTATTTAGGTCTTCTGCTGTTTTGTTTTGATTGGGTTGTTTGTTTTTTAGAAATTGAGCTGCATGAACTGTTCGTAAATGTTGGAGATTATTCCCTTGTCAGTCACATTATTTGCAAATATTTTCTCCCATTCTATGCGTTGTCTTTTTATTTTGTTTATGGTTTCCTTTGCTGTGCAAAAGCTTCCAAGTTTATTGGGTCCCATTTGTTTATTTTAGTTTTATTTCCATTACTCTAGGAGGCAGATTGAAAAAAATATTGCTGTGATTTATATCAAAGAGTGTCCTGCCTATGTTTTCCTCTAAGAGTTTTATAATCTTACATTTAGGTTTTTAATCCATTTTGAGTTTCTTTTTGTGTATGGTGTTAAAGAATGTTCTAATTTCATTTTTTTTACATGTAGCTGTCCAGTTTTCCTAGCACCATTTATTGAAGAGACTGTCTTTTTTCCATTTTATAGTCTTGCCTACTTTGCCATAGATTAATTGACCATAGGTGTATGGGTTTATTTCTGGGCTTTCTATCTTGTTCTATTTGCCCCTTCATTGTATTTCTACTGTACTTAGAGTAGGTCAGGCCCTCTTTATCTATCAGTTAGAATACTGGCACAGACATCTAACATATGTTTGACTTTACGTTTTGCATTTTATGTAGCATAGTAATTCAAGGCAGGGTAGTCAAGTCCCTCTTATATATCACTGTCTTTGAGAAGTCTAAAGACTGCTATCTTGCTACTGCTTTTCAGAGTCTCCACGGTGTTTGCACATATAATTCATTTTCTCCTTTACCCCACTCCCCACTGTATTTTGTATGATAATTTTTGCCTTTTTCATTTCTTAACAATCTTGATTATTTGACGGTGGATGCTTTCCAGCATATATATATATATATATATGTATATACCTGGCCTTTACACAATGTGTTAATAACACCTAAATTTTACTAAGGACCTACCAGGCACCAGGCACTCTTATTTTTTTTTTTTAACATATTTATTGGAGTATAAGTGCTTTACAATGGTGTGTTAGTTTCTGCTTTATAACAAAGTGAATCAGTTATACATATACATATGTTCCCATATCTCTTCCCTCTTGAGTCTCCATCCCTGCCACGCTCCCTATCCCACCCCTCCAGGCGGTCACAAAGCACAGAGCTGCTCTCCCTGTGCTATGTGGATGCTTCCTACTAGCTATCTATTTTACGTTTGGTAGTGTATATATGTCCATGCCACTCTCTCACTTTGTTTCTTTTTATGGCTGAGTAATATTCCATTGTGCATATGTGCCACATCTTCTTTGTCCATTCATCTGTCTATGGACACTTAGGTTGCTTCCATGTCCTGGCTCCAATATATGCTCTTAATTAAATCCACTCACTGAGTTTTCCTTCTTACATTGTAATAACTTCTCCTTTTTTGCTACATTGTAATAACTGTTAATTTGAGAAAAAATATTACATAAAGCTAAATTGTGAATTATAAATCATAAATGCCCTCCAATACCCAGAAATAACCACTAATATTTTATTTTTGAATAAATGTGTAATTAATGTAAAGTTATATAATATAAAATTTTTATATATTTAGATAGTTTAAAGGATTTTCAACTTTATGAAAACGTATTTATATATTAAGCAGCATTCCATAATAAAATATAGATTGCTAAGTTATTTTGAATCACTATTAATTGTATACCTACTATATGTTAGAACTTGTACTAGGCAGTAAGAAGTGATACATAAAAGATAAAATCTCTTCACTTAGACTTACACTGTTGACAAAGAAAGATTAGTAATAAGGAGGAAATATCTATAAAGCATATTAAATGCTATGAAAATGAAACAACAGAATGTTCTGGTCTCAGAAAAGACACTGGTTCCATACTGGAAGCTGTGGGAAGACTCCCTGAGTGAAGATAATACCTAACTTGGACTGAAATGCATCTAAGAGAAGAGGAGCAGGAAGAGCAGTTCAGGGTACCCCTAGCAGATGGAAGAATATGTGGAGAACTCTGGAACTCATATTAGAATACGATGAACAAGGTTCATTGTAAATTGTTCCACATTACTTTTGATTTTTTTTTTTTTTTTTTTTTTTTTTTTTTTTGGTGGTACGCAGGCCTCTCACTGTTGTGGCCTCTCCCGTTGCGGAGCACAGACTCTGGATGCACAGGCTCAGCAGCCATGGCTCACGGGCCCAGCCTCTCTGCGACATGTGGGATCTTCCCGGACCAGGGCACGAACCCGTGTCCCCCACATCGGCAGGCGGACTCTCAACCACTGCGCCACCAGGGAAGCCCAACTTTTGATATTTTAAGTCTTCAAAGCACATGCTTCTGGATGGGTCAGTGTCTTGGGTAGGAGTCTGTCAATCTTAAGAAAGAGATCTCAGAACTTGGTACGTCTTATATCCAGGAAGTAGGAGAGGAAAGGGAAACCTGCTAAGAAGGGTGCATATCCAGACAGAGACCCTGGAAAGTTGGCTTCAGCCTTATTGGGAGCATAAATTACAGCTCAGTTTCCATCCTCCTGTACCAGTCAGTAATTGGCTAAGGTCCACCATGGGGACTGTAGCTCCAGGCACTCCAGGCTCTCTTCCAGGTAGACCAAGTGGTTCCAGTAGCCCAGAGCATTCTTCCAGAGAAAGCCTCAGATGCAAGCTGTTAAAGGAAAGGCCTGGAAAAGATGTGAATCCGTGAAGAATGCTTACATGGCTTTCCTTACAGGTGAACACAAATTAAACTATTAAATGGGATTACAACATTGCTAATGGGAAAGACAGACCACACTGAATATTTAAAAAAAAACATTTTTATTGGAGTATAATTTACATACCATAAAATGCACCCATTTTAAATGTACAATTCAATTATTTTAGTAAATTTACTGAGTTGTAAATTTAGTAAATTTACAACCTTCACCATAAACTCATTCTAAAACATTTCCATTCTCCCAGTAAAATCCCTCATTTCAGTTTACAGTTAATCCCCATTCCCACTCTCAGCCCTAGGCAACCACTAAGCTACTTTCTCAATAGATTTGCTTTTTCTGGACATTTCATATATGACTGAGATCGAAGAATAGGAGTTAATTAGGCAAAGAGCAAAAGGGATCAGATAGAAGGAACAAAGCATGCCCTTAGCAAGAGAGAAGATGTTTAATACAAGTAACTGAAAAAACATTTGGAGTTTTGAGAGGGAAGGACCAGGAATGAGATTGAAGAGAAAGGCAGGGGCCAGATTATGTTGAGATTTATTAAACCTCTTAAAAATGTTTGGTCTTTTTTAAGACCAACAGAAAGACATTGAAGTGTTTTAATTTGGGCTGTAGGGGGAAGGTGATTGACATTACAGGATTTTTTGTTTTGTTTTGTTTTGTTTTGTTTTTGTGTTTTTAGAAAGACTCATGCTTGATGCTGGGAACTTTTTATTTTTTTATGTTCTCTAAGTATATCCTCTAAATAGAGGAAGGAACACATCTTATTTTCCTTGCTTTAGATGTTTCCTTTATGACAAGCAGGTTATTTTAAATGTTATTGCACTTAGCAATTGAATGACAAAACAATCCATTAATGTATATTTCTGGACAAAATATAGTTCACTGCAGCTTTCTCATTCTGATTCAGTAATGGGATAGGCACATCTCATGTGTCTGGGCATTGTTCAACAACCATCTATTCTGATTAAATGGTGGGTCTTAATCTCATTCCTGATTTAGCAAATGTTAAATATATCCTTTTGTCCATTATATTGTATGAACTATGTGGATAACTATATCATACTCTCTTCTCATATTTGCAGTTTTCTGGTTTTTAGGTCTAAAAACGAGAAGTCAAAAAGATTTTACTTCTCTAAGTAGCACATAAGCTATTTACATGGAAAAATAAAATAGTTAAGGCAATTATACAGATCTTTTGAGCAAAATACTCACTTTGTTGGCCTGAATGATCCAAGTTGTTTAAATGGATCCAATTTACCAGATAATGGCTTTCCAACATGTTCCGATATTCCTGAGTAGTTAGAAACTGGATGGTTTACTTATGACATATAGTAAGATGAAAAAAGTATTATACTAAAAATGGAAAACTCATGTTCAATAAATAAGAGAAAATATGTCTGGTGAATATTAAAGTGATCATTATGTTGTCTGGTTTCCAGTAATCTTTATAATGGATTTGAGAGAAAATAACATAAATGAAGTAGTGATAGTGGAACTTAAATGGAGATGTTAGAAATTTGAAGCTTAAAATATGCACATGCTTAGATACACATGCGTGTGCACCCACACACAGAGACCAGGTTCTGAGAAGCTCAAAACAAATAACCATTTGGAAGTTGTGAAACTGAATGTCTTCATGAAAACACAATGGACACATTTTATTCATTGGAATTATTCTGACTTTGTGACCACAATCAACAATAATTGCTGGTACTTTGCTTATATATATTGCTTAGAGCACTCTAGATGAAGAGCTACCAACAAAATAAACAACTCACATATTTTAAATGCATATATTATAAACCCTTTTGTTCTCAGAACCATATGATGTAGGTATGTTATTGCTACTACTTTACAGAAGAAACTGAGAATGAGACCTTTGCCTAAAGCCACACAATCATTAAAGTGATGGATCCAGAAATTAAATTCCAATTTTTTCTGATTCCAGAGTTCCCATAACATTGTTTCTTCTCTCTATAAAATTTTTGCAATTCACAGTTCTACAGTAGTTTTACCTTAAGTGTATTTTCCTCCTTAAAATGTCGTATTAACCTTACTTATACCCTGGACAGATGTTTCTATCTTATAAAAACTGTGGTGTGAAGAATTGAAGATTCATTTGTTTAGAAAAATCTTTTTTTCTAATTTCTTTTTAATAATGCAAACTGTTTAAAATGATTGTAATATAGACAGACTTGCATATCAAATAAAACATTTTAATTTTAATAACTGGAACTTGTAGGTAATAAAGAGGATGGGTACATTTTGTGATATAGATCTCCTTCGACTTACAATGGAGTTACTTCCCAATAAACCCATCAAAGTTGAAAATATCATAAGTTGAAATTGCACTTAATACATCTAACTTACTGAACATCACCACGTGGCCTAGCCTACCTTAAACATGCTCAGAACATTTACATTAGCCTACATACAGTTGGGCAATCATCTAACACAAGGCCTATTTTATAACAAAGTGTTGACTATTCCACGTAATTTATTGAATACTGTACTGCAAGTGAAAAACAGGATAGTTGTTAAGTATATGGTTGTTTACTTTCATGACTGTGTGGCTAACTAAGAGCTGTGGCTCACAGCTTCTGCCCAGCATCACGAAAGAATATGTAATACATACAAATAGCCTGGGAAAAAATCAAAAATCAAAATTGAAGTACAGTTTCTACTGAACTGATGTCACTTTTACACCACTGTAAAGTCAAAAAAAAAATCATAAGTCAAACTATCCTAAGTCAGCGACCATGGGTGTTCCTAGTTACAAATAAGGTTGGAGAAAATTCAGGTGTCTGGGCATTTGGCCTATTTGTATCATGGCATTCTTTCTGTGGGGGAATTGAGACTCTGCTTTACCAACTACTAAGGTCATACCCCAAGACTGTGTCTATATAATGACCAATTATTTGGTCAACTCATTCAAATGACAGTTTGGCTCTCTAAAAACTGGGAGAAAATAACAGATTAACTGTATGGCTGAAATGAATAGCCTGAAGAGTTGTTTGGGGGGCTCTTTGTTACATTGCACCAAAGGTTCGATTAAGTTCCCACATTCTCTTACAGGGAGATCTGTATCCAGCAATTATATGTAATTCTGCAACATACTGAAGCTGATTTCTAGTAGGTTCGCGAACAGCCTATGTAACTAGTATATTATATGAATATGCATTGAATTCTAAAAAGTAATTCTCACTGTGGGGATGAAAGTAGCTAAGAAGGAGGGCACATGACAGGGTTGTCTGCAGGAATATCACGATTTCTGTAAATATTTTTCAAAGTACACCTCTCCCCTCTTCCACGCTGCTCTACTTTCCCCATATGCATATGCACACACACACACACACACACACACACACACACACACACACATCAAGTGTTACTGTTTGTATTACCAGCCGAGTGAATTATATGCCTTCTGGGTCTTGAAAGTGTAAGGAGGAATGAGAATCAGATCATGGTAATCTACTATCTATATAAACTGGAGCAAGTTACTTGCACATCTTGCTGTTATGTTCCTTACTTAAAGGATGAAGTGTTAGAACTTAGTGAATTGTAATGGCCTTTCCACTTCCACTGTCTTCTATTACTATGTTCTTTAATACCTAGAAGTCTGTAATTTTAATACAATTCAACAAGCTCAGGTTAAAAACAGCTCTATCCAAGCTATATTTTTTGTTTTATATTCAAACATTTTGGGAAGATATTTTATTCTATCCCCTCCTTAATTCTACCTCATCCTGCTCTGTACCCTCAACCCTTTAATAAGAAAATATTTTACTTTAAATAGTAAATACTCAATTCCTCATTGGCATGTCAGTCATATTCTAAGTGTCATTGTCAGATGTTTGTCTTACTTTTAAATGTATGCTCTTCAAGGTTTTAGTCTATATACTTCGCTGTCCAGACTTATTTCCCCTGATGAAGTGAACTGTAGTTCTTGTTTGTTTGTATCCAGTGATCAACTTTTTTTCCTCCTAAGCAACATTCTTTCTTAAGCACTACAGTGACTGGAGAATTTTGTGTATATTCTGGGCAAAGATCCAGATCCAGCCTTGGAGAAAATAATAGTGTGCTCCAACTAGTTTGACCACTGTGTAGGAGTACTTTTATGGCATAAGCAGTGGTCAGCACATTAAGAGAATTGTTTTGTTCTGGCAGTGTCAAAACATAACATTGGGATTAGTTTTACTATTTTGTTCAAATTAATTCTCCATTCATTTATCCAAAGTAATGAGTGATAAATTTAAAATCATGATCAAATAAAATCTCTTCCTTCAGATCTGTTGTCATAATGTTAGGAATGCAGCAGAGCTCCTGGATTAAGATTTCAAACGGATGTGTCAGAAGGTCTATTGTCCAATAAAGTACATTCTACTGGCACTGCACCATGCAAATGGACTTTGATTCTTAACAGTGGCTGCTGTTTTAAAAGAAAAAAAAAAAACAATTTGCAGAGAAGTTAACACGTGCGGAGCAAAAGAGCCTGCCTACAGACAGTGCACTAGGCTCACAAAAGTCGCTGGAATTGAGCATAGAAAAAGGGCTTAAACCAATTTTGGTCATTTCATATTCAGGGCATGTCTGTCCTTCAGACTTTCCCTGAAACATACTGAGTTTCTGACCCTATGGATTCCCATCATGTCTCCGTTTGCTATGCTCTCAGCACACAGAGTTGCTAGAGAAGCCAAGGTCCCAGTCTTGTAATGGTATCCTGCCCTTGGAACACTGTGTGAGCAAGGAGATAATAAGATTGTAGCATCCTAGTGTTTGTGGAAGCCTCTGAGGGCTATATTCTATTTATCCACCCAAAGGAAGAATCCATAGTCAAATATCTCTAAAAAATGACCATGCAGTCTCCTCTTGATATTTTCTGTCAAGGAGAGAGAATTATTTGATCATTGGTACTCTCAGTGTTAGTCACTTCTTTCTGATGTTACCCCAAATATGTCTGCCAAGTCAACCTGTTAGTTGTGTTTCCATTGTCTAGGGCAAACCACAATCTTTCTCATGACTGACTGTATTTAAACAGTTGAAGAATCAAACATGACCCTATTTATTTTTTTGAGTTTTATGTTAAAAAGCCCATTTTCTTTCTACTTCTTTTCAAAGAACCTCATATTCAGATCCCTTAAAAGGATAATCAATTTACATGTGGTGTTATAAGAAGCTGCCTCCAAGATACATGTTGAGACTATAATAATCAAAAGAGAAAGAACAAACTACTCACTGATTTCTCTAACATTTCGACTACAGAGTCTGTTCTATGGTTATTAGTGTCACTACATGCTGCCATATTTTCAACTTATCTTTACTCACTGCAAGAACAGACTACTGATTAGACTGACTTCGTTGACATTCAAGTGCCATTTTAGCTGCCTTCGTGTGTAAACCATGAAGAACTATAAAATAAGTAAATGTATCCATAAAGCCAAGTAGAACCAATTTGGGAAGCTTACTTCAAGCTTATCCTAATTTAAAATCTCTGTTAAGGTAATGCTTACATAAGATTAATGAATGTATGTGATGGTTTTGAGCCAAGTGAACACCTATACAACTTCTCTTTTATGAAGGTAATACTGATTTTAGTAGATGCAAAAACTCTAAAGAGTTAAATTGAGGTATTTTATTCCTATCAAACTTCCTATCAAAATGAATTGATGTGTTTTATTTCTATCAAAATAATGTATTCTTATCACAAAGTCTTTTGTGATATCTTATCACAAAAATAAGATATATCCAATACAATACAATATCCAAGCAGACTCAGGTTCATGTAGAAGCACTGCCACTTTCTTTTTTCTTTAATTTATTTTATTGAAGTATAGTTGATTTACAATATTGTGTTAATTTCTACTATAAAACAAAGTGATTTAGTTATACATATGTATACATTCTTTTTCATATTCTTTTCCATTATGGTTTATTATAGGATACTGAATATAGTTTCCTGTGCTATACAGTAGGACCTTGTTGTTTATCCATTCTATATATAATAGTTTGCATCTGCTAATCCCAGACTCCCAATCCCTCCCTCCCACCCACCCCCAGCACTGCCACTTTCTAATTATGTAACCTTGGGAATTTTATTTTAGCTTTCCTGCCTTACTTTTCCCAAGTGTAAATTAGCCATGATAACTATGTGTACCTCACTGTGTTTTTCTAAGTTTCCAATATACAGAACTTAGCCTAGTGTATGGTAAACAGTAAGCTTAGACCATTTCATTTTGTTTTAAATATGTTGGAGAGTTGATAATGTGAAAATGGTGGTGATGAATCTGAAGGTGGTAATTGTGATACTCATGATGATATTGGTATGTCTAATTAACACAAAATCAAGAATAGCAGAACTACACAAAAAAGCAATTTGAGATCAGGTGACATTCTTTAGGTTGGGGCTGTGATACACACACACACACACACATACACAGAAGGGGAGAGAGAGAGAGAGAGTCAGAATGATCACTGCATGAATTACATTTCTTTCCCATGCCAAAAATAGTGCAAGACTACTGACTGAGGGTGAAAAATGTGCAAGGTCAGTGTGAAGCTCCACAATGACAATTTAAACACAGTGAAATAACTACATGCATTTACTTCCCTGTGTTATCAGTGGAGATAAAGTGGAACAAAATAACCTCCTCATCCAAAACAAACAACAAACATGAAACAAAAACAAATAAAAACAAGAAGTAGCAATGAATAAGAGATCAAACTTTTTATTTTTTTAGAAAGTAAATAGAGGAATAGTAACCATTTTTGTAAATGGAAAAATCATTTCAGTTACCTATAGAACTAGGTGGGCAATTGCAGACTAAGAAAAGTCTTGGGTACCAGGCACCACAAAACATAGTACTATAACAGAGAAGAACAAATCTGACTCCATATATGATATATTCCTTTAGCTGTAACCCTTGTGCCCTGTTGCCTGTGCTTAGTCATGGCTCTGCACTTTTGCAGAAGAATGTTGCCTATAGCCTGAAATATAAAGGTTAATCTATTCTCAAGGCTCTGACTTTTAAAGATACAACACTTTTCCATTCATATAGAGATAAAAATTTGCAGAACAGAGAATAGTATTTGTCTTGTTGGAGTTTTATAGGAATATTGTGGCCAGACCTACTTGGACAGCTGTAAGAACAAAGGATTCCTACACCAAGTTTGCAACAACCAGCCACATCCCCACCCCTTTTAGTAGAAAAGAAGCCTGAGTTCTAACTCAGGTAAGATGGTTCTTTGGGACACTAGTCCATCACCTTCTCAATCTGCTGGCTTTCCAAATAAAGTCACTATTCTTTGCCTCAGCAATTGGTCTCTCAATTTATTGATCTGTCGTGCTGTGAGGGGAGTTTGGACTTGGTAACAGTACTGAAATGATAGCAGATGTTCTGTTTAAAAGTCAAGATGTAAACATGTTAGATCCCAATTTCCCTCAACAATCCTAATGACACAGGTTTTCGCAGAAAAAAGAAATTTAATCTCATGTGAAACTGAACCTAACTGGCCTCAAAATGGAGGTGTGGGAAGGACACATGGCTGGGAACAGGAGGAAGAAGGTAAATACCTGTGCATAACCAATATTGAAGCTTAAAAACAATAATAACAATAACAACAGCAGCAGCAGCAAAACCTAGTAAAGGGTATATAGAAACCAAGCAAGTAAAGAGTAAGGATATGTTAATGAGAGGTCAAACCTAGAAATGGGAGGGTTCACAATGAATACAAGGCAGGTTTTTAACACCTAATCTGCTTGTGGACCCTCTTCTGCCTGATTATTACATAAAAGGTTAACTTTTCCAAGTCTGGATCTCCTTGCTACCCACTGATTTTACATGATGCTAGAGGCACAGATACTGTCTTCTAAACATGTACCATCCTGGGACAATTAACTAAATGGTTGTGAGTTGTGCTTATTCATACTGCTACTTGGACTGTAGTTAAAAATTTATCATTTGACTTATTTTTTCTTCCTCAGTAAAAATGTTGATTTCAAGAAAAAAACACAACTCCTCTTAAGAGTTAATGCTAAGCAATTTCTAAGTAAATATATGGTATTTTATAAGAATCCCAATGACCAACTTTGTCCCTTGGGACATCATTTGTTTTTCAAAATGAAAGAGAATGTGCAAGGGTCAAAATTCAGTTTCTCCCTATGGCCCCTCAGTTGTGATTAAGTTCTCAGTAACTTCAGGGGTGTTCCTTTTAAATCACACAAACCATTCAGGTTCAATTACCTTGACCTAAGGTGTTATTTTTTTTAAAGCAACAAAAATGTTTTTAAAAATCTTTTCATTTTTGTCTATTTGTCAAAAAAAACTATCCTAGTTATATGGCTTTCCATTATAAGGTAGCATGTTACCAAATTCTATGAAGCAAACACACACACACACACACACACAAATATCCTTGAAGACAGAACTGGCTACATAGTTTGTGGGGCCCAGTGAAAAATGAAAATGTGAGTCTTCTTGTTGTTTTTCTAGTTGGGAAGAAGCTGATTTGTGAAGAGATCTCATGGCATTACTTCATAGTGTCCTACTGTGTTCCCTTGGACTAGCATCAAGTTACTAACCTAAATATTTAAAGAAGGGTAAACGTGGAGATGAACAGAAATGTAATAAGGAATGTTCAGTCTTCACCTGACTTGACCTCCCTGCAATGTCTCAGATGTATACACTCTATTAAACTATGAAACTATTAATTCCTCCATTCTGCAACCCTTTCCACTCTTAGTATCCATAATGTCAACTTTTTCTGTATTACTCATAGAAACGTCACATCCCTTACATATAAAACCAAACTTACATTTTGTTCAAATCTGTATTTTCCTCATTTATCAAGTATCTCAATCCAGAAACCGGGGGCTCATACTTAGCTTGTTTTCCTCCTCACTTCTCATATTTAATTAAATTCGAGTTCATGTTGATTATATGACTTTAATGTGTTTTGTTTAGCCTTGTTTCTTTCCCTCATCACTACCTTAACATAGTGTTCTATTAATCATTCACTTGTATTAGTACAAAAGTTATATAGCTGGTATCTTTGCTTCTTTCAAAAACCTACCTCCTCTCACATGCAGTTGATAATTTTCTTGGTTCCAAGAGAGATCTTCCTAAAATATGAATTTATGTTTGTACATTCCTTTTTATATCCTTGACTACTCTTCATTTCCTCTAAGATTAATTCTCTAAAATTTTGTCTAAACTACCAAAGGTATCCATAATTAGACCTTCTTACAATATCAGCCTCATGGTTACCATTCATTACCATCAAAAATTATGCTTAATCATAGAGAATTATGGTGGCTGAAGTTAAGGAGGTCAAAGGCAGCTATAAATTCTCCATAAGGGAATAGTAATTTCAAACTTCAAGAATGAGATTATATGAATATTAGTCATTAGTCGTGGTGGTAACAGAGAAGGATTGGGTCATAATGTGGTAAGAATCATGCATTAGTAACTTTGGCTAGGATCATTTCCTTGTGGTCTACTTGCCTTTGTAAGCCTGCTGGGCCTTGTTCTGTAGTAGCTCCCATGAGACTCCCTGTGCCAGAAACCAGTGGACAAAGTAGCATGGTTTCAGAATTATCCAGAAATGCCATGCACAGTTGGTAGTTCTGGCATCTTGTTATAAATTTGTTCTATCATATCTTGCTAAAGGATAGGTTCTATTGCAAGTTTACCCATCTGAATTCCCAGCATAATGGAAGACAATTAAAAGTACTTAAATCCAGAAGAAAAAAAAAAAAAAAGGCAAAAGAGGAGGCCAGGAAGACTATGAGATTGTTTGTCAAAACAGAGGTTCCAGAAAGATAAAAAGTAAGAAAATTAATGTCAATTGTAAAAAATAAAGTTTTATTTACTGAAAGTTTTTTAAAAACAGTATCTTCAAATATTAGCTCTAAGCTCTGGCTTTCTTATCATGTCTAATCTATTGTCTTCTACAGCAGTTGGTTCAATTCTTAATAGAATCAAAATAACCCAACACATCTAAATATTGGGTTGGCCAAAAAGTTCATTTGGGTTTTATTCCGTAACATCTTAGGGCATAACTTTTCCAGGTTAATTCAACCAGAAATTCAGACAAGAGTCACACTCATACCTGTTTTACTTCAAATTCGTTTCTATGCTTTTCCAAATATATCATCCTCTTTCTAGTAACTTTCAGAGAGTTAAGAAAATTGAGAACCAACTATTCCTGTACTCTGCTTTAATTTATATAACATATTACATTTTCCATTTTACAGGTAAGAAAATGAGAGATAATGAGTGTTAGAGACTTGTCCAAAGTCATAGGAGCAACAACATGAAGGATTTTATACTTTCTACCTCTTCCTTTCCTCCTTTCTTCCTTTTAACCTCTATTATTTCTTTATACAAAGATTTTTGCCAAAAATCACTGGAGCAGCCCAAGGAGTGATGCCTCATACATCCTCCATAAGTCCAGCTATCCCATCTCCAGACACTCCCAACATTTGTAAAGCTTACTGATTTTGTAGATTTGCTTTCCTACCAGCATCTCGTACATCTGTAAATCTTTGTCTATCCCCATTAGATTTCTCCTACCTACCACATTAACATAGGAATCACAGCTTACCCTCCTCTGAACTCTGAAAGTGCATTGGTGACTATATTTTAACTGATAAAAATCATACAATCTCTTGTGTTAGATGATAATAAGCTGTTGCTATATTTTATAGATAATTCATTTGCATATCAACAAGGTCCACTAGGATAATGACATTAAAATAAAAAATACCAAAGGACAGAAAGTATTTTCAAAACATAAACATAATAAATATAAACAAAATAGCATAAAGTTATTCTATGATGTAAAACACTTTCCAAAATACAGATATCTGCCACTGCAAAAATAAGTCAAAATAAATAAAAAGTAGCACAGTAAGTAAACTTTGAAGCAAAGAATGGCTTTGCCAGAGGTTCCTTTCCTTTTTCTTTTTTCATCTATTTCCCCTCAGTTTAGTTCTATTCTTGTCTTACTTCATTCTCCCTAGCTCCTTTTTTTCTGAATCATTGCCTCTGACTCTTATTTATACAATTATTTATTTATTCAAGCATTGACAATTCTGAAACTTTCCCAGCTCAGCAATCTACAGATCATTCATCAGCATGTAAGTGTCTTCCCAGCAGTGACCTTGGCATTCCCAGAACAACATATTCTTTTTATCTCTGTCTATCAGGTCAATGTTTATGTTATAGAGCAATTCTAAATCTAGGGAGAAACTTATTTTAAAGGTTACATAATCTTTCTGGGTTACAGTTTTGTAAATTCTCTTGCATTAGTAGGAAAATGAAAATAAACATTGAGTAAAACTTTGTGGAAGCAGCAGGAGGTAGTAAGCCACTCTTTATTCTTCCTTCCTACCTTCATTCTCTTCTTCCTTTCTCTTTCTTTCTTTCTTTCTTTCTTTCTTTCTTTCTTTCTTTCTTTCTTTCTTTCTTTCTTCATTGACAAAATTGAGGTTTACTACTCAATTTAGATGAATTTTGTTTTCCCTGAATGATGTAGCTTGTAGTGGAGAAGAGCTGCTCAAGCTGCAAATAGGCTTGCAAACAAAAAACCTCCAGCCTTATTATTTAAGCACTTGGTTTGTGATACATAATATATGCCCCTTTGCTAGTATTATTCCCTCAGATTGGAAGATCTTCTTTGCCTTATGAACTCCTTAACTATACAACAAATCTACATTCTCAGGGAAGCCTGCCCTGATCTCTTAAACACTGGACTGAAAGAATACAGTCTGTGAGCACAGGAAACCCTAGTTTTGAATCTCCTCTTATCAATATTAGCTGCAAGACCTTGTCAGGGCCTTTTTTACCTGCACTGCATTTTCCTGAAATGTCTAATATAAATAGTAGTTCTCTTGCAGGGTCATTTGAAAAATTATAAATGCTAGGTTTAAAGTATTCATCACTCAATAATTGGTAATCTCATTACTGCTTAGTTTTCCCACGTGTTAATTGCTATCTTCCTATTTTTATAATAATTTTTAGCTCCATCGATCCTTTTGCTTCCATGTTTGTGTATTACCCCAGGCTCACTAGAAATAAAGTAGGAAAGAAGGATTAATATGCTAATATCTGAGAGGTGCAAGCCCAGAATGATGAAAGTGAGGGGAAAGGAGTAGTGAAGAAACAAAAGACATAATGCAGTGCAAGGTGATTCCTTCTTATCCTGGTTACCATTTCAAACTGTGCAGTGATGAGATACAGCAGGTGGATCAATGTGCAGGACTTAGGATGGGTTGAGGGAAGCACTGCTTGAGGTAGTCCTCTATGGTAGGGGAGATTTATGCACCTGGATCCTTCCTGCCTCTCTTTCTCATTCGTCTTTGTTTACCATAAGTGGTAACCTGGGTTGCATCATCTGACTGTTTAGTGAATACTCTGTAAGTGGGGTCCCACACTGCAGTGGTGTGTGGTTTATGAAAATCTGAAAAATGTTGGCCAACTTGGTGAAGTTGGATTCCAATCAAACAAGAAGAAAAGAAGTGATTGGAATCTGAAAAGGCACACTATGTTTATATATCAAGGCAATGTTTCTCCCATCATGATGGACAATGCTTGAGGACAAGTACTTTCTTCTATTGTTTACTGTGTCTAATACTTAATATAGTTAATATAGTCACTGGCAGTGAATATCTACCTGTATGGTAAATAAATGAAGCAACTAAAGAGTACAAGTAATATCATGGTACCCAAATTACTTCGTTCCTTGGAAGATGTAGTAAAACAATTAATGAATGAAATGTAGAGTATCAGCTGATTGAGTTACTGTAATATTAATTACTATTATTAATATTATTATTGCCAAATAATTGCAATGGGTGAACACTTATTGCTATAGAGATTACCAAAATGAAAGAGAAAAATCAAAACAAGGCAATCCAGCAATATTGATATACCTATTGTATATATCCTTTGCATCATCAGAAAGATTGTCTCTCTCCCCTTTGTATGTCTTTCCTTATTTGTACCTTCTGAAATGCTCTTAGAGCTTTTTGCTCCTATTTTTCACATTTATTGTCAAATCATTTTCATCATAAAAACCAGAAAAAAAACTTAAAATATAATACTATATAAAACACGCACTCCTTAGCCCTGGATGTATTTCCTTCGTTATTTTCATGTTTTTTTTTTAAAAAAATTGTTTGTGTTTCATTGTGTACATTTATGTATGTGTGTGCATGTGTGTGCGTGCATCAGAAATCACTGGGAAACAATTCTTTAACTTAAAAATCTACCTAAATGTCACCCTGATTCATTTAGTTTTTTAAGAAAAGTGTAATTCTACAGGGTAGCATGGAAAACACCTAAGTTAAAAGTGAGGGGAGAAAACCCATAGGAACAATCTTTCAAGTGTTTTTCACCACTTACTGACTCAGAGAAGTGGAGACTATATTTGTATAAGATATACACAGATGACTTAATTAAATGAAATACCTACTTCAGGAAAAATATATCAATATCCCTTAAGTCATGCATATGGCCGGCAGTTTCCTTCAGGAAGATCTTTGTCAGATTGGCAAGTATGTGGCACATAAGCCACTACTAGCTACCCACCTCACCCCACCCTTCAGGCATACAGCCATAGCAAGACCTGACCATTGTTCTATGGTCCATTTTTTCAGCTTTGAAATTAGAGTCCTAATGTCATTCTTGGATTCTGGTAGTTTAGTTCCCTTTTTGCTACCTTCTCAAGTAGGGCTTGCATTTATTTACTGCTGGTCATAGGGAATTGAATGAGCATTTAAATAACTCATTGCAACATTTTAAAGCTCTGATTTTACCTACATGCTATGTATCAGAAATGCCAACGTTGGGGAGACCTTCAAAATGGCAGAGAATTAAGAATTGGAGATCACCTTCCTCCCAAAAAATACATCAAAAATACATCTACATGTGGAACAACTCCTAAAGGACACCTACTTAACACTGGCAGAAGACCTCAGACTTCCCAAAAGGCAAGAAACTCCCCACATACCTATGTAGGGCAAAAGAAAAAAAGGAAAAACAGAGACAAAAGAATAGAGATGGAATCTGCACCTCTGGGAGGGAGCTGTGAAGGAGGAAAAGCTTCCATACACTAGGAAACCCCTTCACTGGTGGAGACGGGGAGTGGGAGGGGGGAAGCTTCAGAACAATGGAGGAGAGCACATCAACAGGGGTGCAGATGGCAAAGCGGAGAGATTTCCACACAGAGGATTGGTGCTGACCAGCACTTACCAACCTGAGAGGCTTCTCCACTCACACACGGGTGGGTGATGGCTGCAAGCTGAGGCTCAGGCATCACAGATCAGATCCCAGGGAGAGGACTGGAGATGGCTGTGTGAACTCAGCCTGAAGGAGGCTACAGCATCACAGCCAGCCTGGAGGGAGACTAGGAAAATGGCCATAAGAACATATACATGGATAACTAACTTAAATGTAAATGGATTAAATGCTCCAACCAAAAGACTGGCTGAATGGATCCAAAAACAAGACCCGTATATATGCTGTCTACAAGAGACCCACTTCACACCTAGGGACATAGAGACTGAAAATGAGTGGATAGAAAAATACATGCCATGCAAATGGAAATCAAAAGAAAGCTGGAATAGCAATTCTCGTACCAGACAATATAGACTTCAAAATTAAAACTATTACAAGAGACAAAGGAGGACACTACATAATGATCAAGGGATCAATCCAAGAAGAAGATATAACAATTGTAAATATTTATGCACCCAACATAGGAGCATTTCAGTATATAAGGAAACGGTTAACAGCCATAAAAAGGGAAATTGACAGCAACACAATAAACGTAAACCACATTAACACCCCAATTTCACCAATGGGCAGATCATCCAAAATGAAAACAAGTAAAGACACAAAAGCTTTAAATGATACATTAAACAAGATGGACTTAACTGATATTCATAGGACATTCCATCTAAAAAACAACAGAAAACGCTTTCTCCTCAAGTGCTCATGGAACATTCTCCAGGATAGATCATATTTTGGGTCACAAATCAAGCCTTGGTAAATTTAAGAAAATTGAAATCATATCAAGCATATTTTCCAACTACAAAGCTATGACACTAGATATCAATTACAGGAAAAAAAACAGTAAAAAATACAAGTACATGGAGGTTAAACAATATGCTACTAAATTATCAAGAGATCACTGAAGAAATCAAGAGTAACTCAAATATACCTAGAAACAAATGACAATGAAAACACGATGACCCAAAACCTATGGGATGCAACAAAAGCAGTTCTAAGAGTGAAGTTTATAGCAATAAAATCCTACCTCAAGAAACAAGAAACATCTCAAATAAAAAACTTAACCTTACACCTAAAGCAATTAGAGAAAGAAGAACAAAAAAACCCCCAAAGTTAGTAGATGGAAAGAAATCATAAAAATCAGATCAGAAATAAATGAAAAAGAAATGAAGGAAAAGATCACAAAGATCAATGAACCTAAAAGCTGGTTCTTTGAGAATATAAACAAAATTGATAAACCATTAGCCAGACTCATCAAGAAAAAAAGGGAGAAGACTCAAATCAATAGAATTAGAAATGAAAAAGGAGAAGTAACAAATAACACTTCAGAAATACAAAGGATCATGAGATTACTACAAGCAAACTATATGCCAATAAGAAGGACAACCTGGAAGAAATGGACAAATTTTTAGAAAAGTGCAACCTTCCGATACTGAATCAGGAAGAAATAGAAAATATAAACAGACCAATCACAAACACTGAAATTGAAACTGTGATTAAAACCCTTCTAACAAACAAAAGCCCAGGATCAGATGGCTTCACAGGTGAAATATATCAAACATTTAGAGAAGAGCTAATACCTATCCTTCTCAAACTGTTCCAAAACATAGCAGAGGGAGGAACACTCCCAAACTCATTCTACGAGGCCACCATCACTCTGATAACAGAACTAGACAAAGATGTCACAAAGAAAGAAAACCACAGGCCAATATCACTGATGAACATAGATGCAAAAATCCTCAACAAAATACCAGCAAACAGAATCCAACAGCACATTAAAAGGATCATACACCATGATCAAGTGGAGTTTAGCCCAGGAATGCAAGGGTTCTTCAATATACACAAATCAATCAATGTAATAAACCGTAATAAAAAATTGAAGGAGAAAAACCATATGATCATCTCGATAGTTGCAGAAAAAGCTTTTGACAAAATTCAACATCAATTTATGGTAAAAACCCTACAGAAAGTAGTCACAGAGGGAACTTAACATAATAAAGGCCATATATGATGAAACAACAGCCAACATAGTTCTTATTGGTGAAAAACTGAAACCATTTCCACTAAGATCAGGAACAAGATAAGGTTGCTCACTCTCACCACTATTATTCAACATAATTTTGTTAGTTTTTGCCACAGCAATCAGAGAAATAAAAGAAATAAAAGGAATCCAAATCAGAAAAGAAGAATTAAAACTGTCACTGTTTGCAGATGACATGATACCATACATAGAAAATCCTAAAGATGCTACCAGAAAACTACTAGAGTTAATCAATGAATTCGGTAAAGTAGCAGGATACAAATTAATGCACAGAAATCTCTTGCATTCCTATATACTTATGATGAATAATCTGAAAGAGAAATTAAGGAAACACTCTCATTAACCACTGCAACAAAAAGGATAAAATACCTAGGAATAAATTTACCTAAGGAGACAAAAGACCCGTATGTGGAAAACTATAAGACACTGATGAAAGAAATTAAAGGTGATACAAATGCTGGAGAGATATACCATGTTTTGGATTAAAAGAATCAGCAGTGGAAAAATGACTCTACTACCCAAAGCAATCTACAGATTCAGTCAATCACTATCAAACTACCAATGGCATTTTTCACAGAACTAGAACAAAATATTTCACATTTTGTATGGAAACACTAGAGACCTCAAATAGCCAAAGCAATCTTGAGAAAGAAAAATGGAACTGGAGGAATCAGTCTCCCTGACTTCAGACTATGCTACAAAGTACAGTAATCAAGACAGTATGGTTCTGGCACAAAACCAGAAATATAGATCAATGGAACAGGATAGGAAGCCCAGAGATAAACTGATGCACATAGGTCACGTTAACTTTGATAAAGGAGGCAAGAATATACAATGGAGAAAAGACAGACTCTTCAAAAATTGGTGCTGGGAAAACTGGATAGCTCCATGTAAAAAATGAAATTAGAACACTCCCTAACACCATACACAAATTTAAACTCAAAATGGATTAAAGACCTAAATGTAACGCCAGACACTGTAAAACTCTTCAAGGAAAACATTGGCAGAACACTCTATGACATAAATAACAGTAAGATCCTTTGACCCCCGCCTCCTAGAGAAATGGGAATAAAAACAAAAATAAACAAATGGGACTAATGAAACTTAAAAGCTCTTGCACAGCAAAAGAAACCATAAACAAGACAAAAAGACAACCCTCAGAATGGGAGAAAATATTTGCAAATGAAACAACTGACAAAGGATTAATCTCCAAAATTTACAAGCAGCCCATGCAGCTCAATATCAAATAAACAAACAACCCAATCCAAAAATGGGCAGAAGACCTAAATAAACATTTCTCCAAAGAAGATATACAGATTGCCAACAAACATATGAAGGGATGCTCAACATCACTAATCATCAGAGAAATGCAAATCAAAACTACAGTGAGGTATCACCTCACACTGGTCAGAATGGTCATCATCAAAAATCTGCCAACAGTAAATGCTGGAGAGGGTGTGGAGCAAAGCAATCCCTCTTGCACTGTTGGTGGGAATGCAAATTGATAGAGCCACTATAGAGGACACTATGGAGGTTCCTTATAAACTAAAAATAGACTACCTTTTGACCCAGCAATCCCACTACTGGGCATATACCCTGAGAAAACCATAATTCAAAAAGAGTCATGTACCACAATATTCATTGCAGCTCTATTTACAGTAGCCAGGACATGGAAGAAACCTAAGTGTCCATCGATAGATGAATGGATAAAGAAGATGTGGTACATATATACAGTGGAATGTTGTTCAGCCATAAAAAGAAACGAAATTGAGTTATTTGTAGTGAGGTGGATGGATGTAGAGACTGTCATACAGAGTGATGTAAGCCATAAAGAGAAAAAACATATACCATATGCTAACACATATATATGGAATCAAAAAAATATATGGTTCTGAATAACCTAGGGGCAGAACAGGAATAAAGATGCAGACAGAGAATGGACTTGAGGACATGGGGAGGGGGAAAGGTAAGCTAAGATGAAGTGAGAGAGTGGCATGGACATATTTACACTATCATATGTGAAATAGATAGCTAGTGGGAAGCAGCTGCATAGTACAGGTAGATCAGCTCAGTGCTTTGTGTCCACCTAGAGGGGTGGCACAGGGAGGGTGGGAGTGAGACACAAGAGGGAAGAGATACAGTGATATATGTATATCTACAGCTGATTTACTTTGTTATACAGCAGAAACTAACCATTATAAACAATTATACTCCAATAAGGATGTTAAAAAATTTTAAAGAAGGAAAGAAATGCCATCTTTGAATACAGAAAAAAAATCATGAACTCAAAGTCCTCTGCTACATAGCCAAATTTTCCAGAAACAGAAGTGTAGACCAGCATTTCCCAAACTGAAAATTTATGTGTTACCCTTCAAGTTTATTAGGTTATCAGTTTAGGGAACCATTTTTTTAAATGGTGTAATTTTGGAAACCTGCATACTCTCTCTTCCAGCCTTCTTCCCCCCCCCCCACCAGCTATACATTCATAGTCTTTGTGTGCAAATTAGAGCCTCAAAGACGTGCTATGAAGATATCTGGTTTGTGTTGTTTATTTCAGTGCTATCCAACCATCTGTGTTCAAAGAATCCTTGAATCAGAGAATATCTACAAATAGATACTGGGAGAGTAGTGGTTCACAGAACCCACTTTGAGGAACACTGGGGTAGATAAAGTTACAACAGGGTAACTAGTTTTGTACATTCTTCAGGTCTTTTCTCTAGAACAATGCACCAAAGGAGCCATACCACTTTCCTCACTTTTTTGTATATGTGTACATATGTTGAGCTTCTATTAAAACTACCATTATAGTATGCCTTGCCTACAGCCATTCATGATACTTTTATAACATTTATCATTTAGTGTCAGTTACTTTAATAGAATTTATCTGATTTTCATAACAGTCCTTCAATATGGGTATTAATATTCTACTTACAGATGATGACACTACAGTTCAAGTAGTTTAAAAATTCCCTCAGTTCATTTGGGCAATTGCATTTTTCCCCATCATACTGAGGTGACTCCTTTATGTGTATCCCTCTGTAAGAAGACTGAGCTTCTAATGGTCAGAAATTGTCTCAAACTAATGTTTGATTTCAACACCCTCTCCACTAGCTGCATGAATTGACTTGGTAATCCCCTAGAATTTTTTCTTTGTGTTTAGGTGTGTGTGTGTGAGTGTGTGTGTGTATACATATACATACATACATATATATATATATATATATATATATAATGTTTGCATGTGTGAAATTTGTTATAGACAGATTTATATATATATATATATATATATATAATGTTTGCATGTGTGAAATTTGTTATAGACAGATTTAATGATTACCAGAAAAGTTAGTAAAGATGAAGTTTTGAGAAATGTTATCTAAATGGTGGATTTTTTAGCCCCAACAGGTTAACTTTCCATTTATCTGGGCTGTGGGTATATCACTAGAGTAAGTCTCAAATGACCTGGAAATAAGAAAATAGAATATCAGCAGTCTTTCATATGCTATGGTCTGATATTTTGAATTACGTTATTAATTCATTTTTCCTCTTTATTCATTTTTTCTTAAGTTTTTGGACCTAAAATAGGTCATAATTTAACCACTGACAATTTCTAAAATTAAGACAATCGGGCTTCCCTGGTGGCGCAGTGGTTGAGAGTCCGCCTGCCGATGCAGGGGACACGGGTTCATGCCCGGGTCCGGGAAGATCCCACATGCTGCGAAGCGGCTAGGCCCGTGAGTCATGGCCGCTGAGCCTGCGCGTCCGGAGCCTGTGCTCCGCAACGGGAGAGGCCACACAGTGAGAGGTCCGAGTACCGAAAAAAATAAAATAAAAAAAATAAGACAATCAACGTTTGACACTATATTTATATGCCATGCACCTGGTAACAAAATTTCCATACTTTACACCCATATCATTCTATGAAACACCAGTCACTTTTTTAATGACACGTACATAACTATTTTCAATTCAGTATCTCAGATCTGATAAACAGAGTCGAGTAGCTTAAGCAGTGTTGGGTATATCCTTAACGTCTTGCAGCCTCCCATTACTTCTCAGATGGCCTGATCTCTTCACCCCTACACAGTGTGCTATTTTGAACAGAATATTTTCTCTGAAACCTTACCAAAAATGCCCATTCAGTTGCTTAACCTAAGCTTTCTTCATAGAAGCTTTTGAAATTTAATTGAGGACTCTTCAAGAGGTTTAATAATACAAATCATACACATAATAGGAAGAGAACAGATAATTTTAAAGGAATGTACCTTTTGAAAATTCTTTAGAACATAGTGTATGAACTTACACTGCATTTATTGTCATTATCTGGAGAAACTGGCCATGAGGTGCATTAGAGCTCAGATATAATCCTTTCATCTAGAGATACTCTGTACTCTAGTAGAGAAATGAATTATTGTTCAAGTGAATCCTAAACCAAGAGACATGTACTAGCCAGTAGAGTTGGAAGAGAAGATTGTGGCAAGAGAATCCTTTGGGAGGAGAAAAGTAATTTTTACAGGTGGAAAGAAGGGGAGGTAACAGGGGAAACAAGAACTGAGATTTCAAAACTAACTTCCCTCACCTAATATGAGTTGTTAACATTTTTGGAATGACTGTCGCCACTTTTACTTGCAAAGCATATCCAGAAAGCATGTCTTAAAGTGGATTAATATGAATTGAAATCCTAACTGTGAACATACTTTATCCAGAATGATTGGCTGAGAGCAGAAATAGTAATATAAAGTCCTTATTAGCAGAGTGGAGTTAATGGAGTGATGAAACGAGAAATAGTTAACACGTCGAATTATGAAAAGGTAGTGCCTGGAATATGTGTATGACTGCACTCATTTTTTAAAATGTTCCATTTGTATCTTAACAATTTAGAAAAGTGACAGCCTTTCCCTGGCACACATCAGGTTCAAAAACTGATGCTACACGTGAAACAACTTCCCTTGAAGGGTTTCTTCAGATATGCTGTCAACGTTAGTATAAGCTCTGAAAATAAGCCATTGAGTGGAAATCACTTGCTGCCTAAATTATTCATTGTTGCTGAAGTTGGCCTATCACTAACACCCAAGTAAAAATATAGTTCTTATAAATATCTACACCCAAGACCACCTCTACCCTTAGACAGACTATTGAACCAACTGTTCTAAATATCCAGATGATTTGGCCTCATTGTGCCCTTATACAAATCATTTTGACATGTGACAAAAATGAATGACTGAAGTACCCATGTGCATTTTCCAAGAAGCATTGTATCTTCCAGGTCTTTATTGCAATGTCAACCAAAATCAGCATGACAGTATATAAAAAACAATTGTTCTGGAAGGATCATGCTATCAGCATTTTGTATTTGTGATGCTAACTTATCTGTCCCTCATTTTAAATTCTGTAACCTACCTTGGACACATCATAGATCCTTATGCTGAGGGTGACATGCAGTAAGGGCGAGAATTATGTTTACTTTATTATTATTTTTTTTAATTTGAAGTCTTTCATCTGTCAGCAATGAATCACAGGTGACAAAAGGTGGTGAAATCAGATGGAACCAGAGAAGGAGTGTAATTTTTCTAACAAGGGAGCAGAATTTTTCTAACCAGGGAGAAGAATACGATTGAATTCATTGTGTGGGCTCGCAGTATGTAACCATCAGAGTACCAACAGTCTGAGCAGAGCATCTTTGAGCCAGAAGAGCTGAATACACCAATGAAATATCAAGACTGAGGAATATCAGTGCTATCTTATCAGGAGAGCTGTCTCACAGATGTATGCAGATATGGTGTAGCATATGAAAGAATCACTTCATAGGAAAGGGAAGAAATCTACAAGGAGAAGTGGAAGTGATTAATGTCTCAGTCCTAGGAAAATTCCTCATAATTCTATTATGAACCGTATTTAAACCAAGGGTTCTGAGTACATAAACCTAGGCAGACTTACTTATCCTATTACTTATCTGTCATTAAAAACTTTTTAAAGCATTTTATACTTTTTAAACTGTCATGTGGGACACTAGACAATATGTCCCAAATTATATCATGCCAGAGGATTCCAGAAGTATCTATTTACATTTATTCCAGAAGGTTCTAGCTACATTTAATTTCTAATTAATTCTCATATGTGTCATACACTTCCAAGGTTTTCCAACTTTGATTAGGTTTTTCTTTTTGCCTAAAATTACCTTATCCATTCTGTTTTGGCTCACTTATATCATCAATATGAAGTCTTTAGAAGACTAACCTTAAAATTTTCCTCTTCTGTGATCTCTGCATTGATGATTCCTGTCTCTGTAGTGTCAAAAAAAAAAAAAACTTATCCTTATCGTTTTTAGAATACTTACACAACTTTGCTTTAAAAAGTTGTTTGTATGTGTTCCTTTTATAGTAAACATGTTATTGTTTCTAGGTTAAGGATCTTGTATTTTTATCGTTGTGCCCTCAGAGGTCAGAAGTGAGCCTAACAGATAGTATAATACATATTATAGTGTTCAATAAATATGTATTGAATAAATACAAGAACACATTAATCTCACTTCCAGCCCTAATTTGTATCAATACTTGAGGAATTCCTAATCATTTCCTTATTGCATTCTCCTGGAATATGAAAGGTCAGGTTGTATAGTAGAAAGTAAAATGTTTAGGCAGACAGGCTTATCTTGAGTTCTGATTGAGAGGTAGTTATTGCATGCTATGCAACCTGAAGAAAATCACAATACTTCTAGTCTCAGAGGGAGTTGGACCTTTTAAGACCTCTCCAGTTAGAAGCCTTTACATTCTTTTGAATATGTGATCCATTTGACTTGGGCTACCAATTTTAGACTCACAAATAATTAACCTGTCAGTATATTAATGAAAACCTTTTAGACAAACTCACAGTATATAAACTACATAACTAAATGCCATGGAAATTCACTCTAGGTTGTAGTTATGAAAGGAGATGTCCTTAAGTGGGATAAATATTAGTTTTTGTTTCTTAATAAAATTTAAGTGATGCTGTTCTGAAACAGAACAGAATAGAACTTAATACTACTGATGTCAATCAGAATGCCAAACTACCAAAATAAATGGGGAAAATTACTCCACATACCAAAGAACACACACCTACACACACACATCAGAGCTTAGCTTATGGAACATGAGGAACCAAGTGCTCACTAACTGGCAGTCAGAAGACTTGAGTAATCCTACCATCAAGAAGTTAATTATACTCTGACATAGCAAATAATATCCTCTTGGGACTACTTTTCCATAAACAGGTAGAATGAGAGTGGTAGACCAAATTATCTTTAAACTCATTTATAGCTTACACATTTGATTATTCTATATTTTCTGAAATAAAAATAAAACAAAACACAGATCTGTAAATTCCTGATAGTCTCATTAATGTATACCTTCTGTTGGTTGGAAAGTGTGGAGACGTTCCTTATCAGATGAGGATTGCAAGTTTTTCCATTACTCTCACAATGTGATTAATTTACTGGTTCTGGTTCTTCTTAGCATTAGTACAGAATGAAGAAAATGTCATTATTGTATATTATTTGGCCTTGGGGAAATAAGTTTTGAGTTTTTCCCAGATGTGCAAAAAAGTCATGACCTTATTCTGGAAAAATGATCAATGTAGTTAAGAAAGACTGACTCTCCAAACTATGGAATTCAATTGCAAATAATCTAAACATTTCTCCCTTAAACACTCTAAACGTACTCCATTATTTATAGCCATCTATCCTGCCATTCTGGTGAAAAATAAAAATGTTGTAAATATGTGTGCTGATAATGTCCAAATTAATATATTCACCAATACTGGGGGGCTGGGTGTGTTGCATAATCAATTTGAATAATGAGAAAGAAAATGGAATTGTCTCTATGCAAATAAACTTAAAGAATTGAGCAGTTTTCCAGAGTCTCAAAATTGGACAATCGGTCAGATTAACTGCAGAACATTATTTCACTTACCCTTGTTTCTTGTGTCTCTGTTTTGTCTATGAATTCTTGTGCAACCTAGTTTCTACCTGAGTCTAAACGGTGATAGCTCCGTCTGCTGCACTTTATTCATTATTTAAGCTTTGTTCTAACAAATTTCTAAAATCTATTTTCAGCAAAATTTAAAGCCCCCACAAAATAAAAAATGGATATTTCATCCAATTTGCTTGAAAACTGCTTAAAACTGAGCAATATTAACTATATTCTTGTCTAACAATAGAATCAGTTTGTATAAATACACTATCATATTGAGAGATTCTGAAACACATGCAAAGGTAACAAAAAGTGAATAAATCTTCCAAGATCTTTTTCGTGTTTAACTCAATTAGAATTGTTTGATATTATTAAGAAAGAAAATTGAGGAAATACTAAAAAGAAGATAAAAGACAAATAATTTATATTCTCATTCATTGATTTCCAAGGTGTATTTCTTTTTAGTCTTTCTTTATATGCATAGGTTTAATTTCTTATTCACACAATTATTATAATATATATAGATAATTTTATAGCAAACACTTTCATGTAACATATGGATTAATACTACTCTTTGGAATCATAAGGATGTATTTAATCAAGTTTAACTGAACTCCTAACATCTGACATTTAAAAAAATATATATCAATGAATTTATTTAGTAACAATGTCTTCACATTTTTAGACCAACTTCAAAATTCTGACATAGAAACACAATAATGTGAAGATATCCAATTTGTATCACAGTGACATTTTTTTTGTTTGAAGTATAGTTGATTTACAATGTTGTGTTAGTTTTTGCTGTACAGCAAAGTGATTCAGTTATATATATATATATATATATATATATATATCTTTTCTTTTTCATATTCTTTCCCATTATGGTTTATTACAGGATATTGGATGTAGCTCCCAGTGCTCTATGGTGTTATACTGTAGGGCTTGTTTATCTATAGTAATGTGTATTTTATATTTTTATATATAGTAGTTTATCTATTTTATATATAATAGTTTGTACCTGCTAACCCCAAACTCCTAATTTATCCCTCTGCAACCCCTTTTCCCCTTGGTAACCATGAGTTTGGTTTCTATGTCTGTGAGTCTGTTTCTGTTTTGTAAATGGGTTCATTTGCATTTTATTTTAGATTCCACATATACATGCTATCATATGGCATTTGTCTTTCTCTTTTTTTTTTTTTTAACATCTTTATTGGAGTATAATTGCTTTACAATGGTATGTTAGTTTCAGCTTCACAACAAAATGAATCAGTTATATATATACATATGTTCCCATATCTCTTCCCGCTTGCGTCTCCCTCCCTCCCACCCTCCCTATCCCACCCCTCCAGGCGGTCACAAAGCACCGAGCTGATCTCCCTGTGCTATGCGGCTGCTTCCCACTAGCTATCTACCTTACGTTTGGTAGTGTATATATGTCCATGCCTCTTTATCGCTTTGTCACCGTTTACCCTTCCCCCTCCCCATAGCCTCAAGTCCATTCTCTAGTAAGTCTGTGTCTTTATTCCTATTTCACCCCTAGGTTTTTCATGACATTTTTTTTTTCTTAAAATCCATATATATGTGTTAGCATACGGTATTTGTCTCTCTCTTTCTGACTTACTTCACTCTATATGACAGACTCTAGGTCTATCCACCTCATTACAAATAGCTCAATTTCGTCTCTTTTTATGGCTGAGTAATATTCCATTGTATATATGTGCCACATCTTCTTTATCCATTCATCCGATGATGGACACTTAGGTTGTTTCCATCTCTGGGCTAGTGTAAATAGAGCTGCAATGAACATTTTGGTACATGACTCTTTTTGAATTATGGTTTTCTCAGGGTATATGCCCAGTAGTGGGATTGCTGGGTCATATGGTAGTTCTATTTGTAGTTTTTTAAGGAACCTCCATACTGTTCTCCACAGTGGCTGTATCAATTTACATTCCCACCAACAGTGTAAGAGGGTTCCCTTTTCTCCACACCCTCTCCAGCATTTATTGTTTCTAGATTTTTTGATGATGGCCATTCTGACTGGTGTGAGATGATATCTCATTGTAGTTTTGATTTGCATTTCTCTAATGATTAGTGATGTTGAGCATTCTTTCATGTGTTTGTTGGCACTCTGTATCTCTTCTTTGGAGAAATGTCTATTTAGGTCTCCTGCCCATTTTTGGATTGGCTTGTTTGTTTTTTTGTTATTCAGCTGCATGGAGATTAATCCTTTGTCAGTTGCTTCATTTGCAAATATTTTCTCCCATTCTGAGGGTTGTCTTTTGGTCTTCTTTATGGTTTCCTTTGCTGCGCAAAAGCTTTTAAGTTTCATTAGGTCCCATTTATTTACTTTTGTTTTTATTTCCATTTCTCTAGGAGGTGGGTCAAAAAGGACCTTGCTGTGATTTATGTCATAGAGTGTTCTGCCTATGTTTTCCTCTAAGAGTTTGATAGTTTCTGGCCTTACATTTAGGTCTTTAATCCATTTTGAGCTTATTTTTGTGTATGGTGTTAGGGAGTGATCTAATCTCATACTTTTACATGTAGCTGTCCAGTTTTCCCAGCACCACTTATTGAATAGGCTGTCCTTTCTCTACTGTACATTTCTGCCTCCTTTGTCAAAGATAAGGTGACCATATGTGTGTGGGTTTATCTCTGGGCTTTCTATCCTGTTCCATTGATCTATATTTCAGTTTTTGTGCCAGTACCATACTGTCTTGATTACTGTAGCTTTGTAGTATAGTCTGAAGTCAGGAAGCCTGATTCCTCCAGCTCCATTTTTCATTCTCAAGATTGCTTTGGCTATTCGGGGTCTTTTGTGTTTCCATACAAATTGTGAAATTTTTTGTTCTAGTTCTGTGAAAAATGCCAGTGGTAGTTTCATAGGGATTGCATTGAATCTGTAGATTGCTTTGGGTAGTAGAGTCATTTTCACAATGTTGATTCTTCCAATCCAAGAATATGGTATATCTCTCCATCTATTTGTATCATCTTTAATTTCTTTCATGAGTGTCTTATAATTTTCTGCATACAGGTCTTTTGTCTCCTTAGGTAGGTTTATTCCTAGGTATTTTATTCTTTTTGTTGCAATGGTAAATGGGAGTGTTTTCTTGATTTCACTTTCAGATTTTTCATTGTTAGTGTATAGGAATGCCAGAGATTTCTGTGCATTAATTTTGTATCCTGCTACTTTACCAAATTCATTGATTAGCTCTAGTAGTTTTCTGGTAGCATCTTTAGGATTCTCTATGTATAGTATCATGTCATCTGCAAACAGTGACAGCTTTACTTCTTCTTCTATGATTTGGATTCCTTTTATTTCCTTTTCTTCTCTGATTGCTGTGGCTAAAACTTCCAAAACTATGTTGAATAAGAGTGGTGAGAGTGGGCAACCTTGTCTTGTTTCTGATCTTAGTGGAAATGCTTTCAGTTTTTCACCATTGAGGACGATGTTGGCTGTGGGTTTGTCATATATGACCTTTATTATGTTGAGGAAAGTTCCCTCTATGCCTACTTTCTGCAGGGTTTTTATCATAAATGGGTGTTGAATTTTGTCAAAAGCTTTCTCTGCGTCTATTGAGATGATCATATGGTTTTTCTCCTTCAATTTGTTAATATGGTGTATCACGTTGATTGATTTGCGTATATTGAAGAATCCTTGCATTCCTGGAATAAACCCCACTTGATCATGGTGTATGATCCGTTTAATGTGCTGTTGGATTCTGTTTGCTAGTATTTTGTTGAGGATCTTTGCATCTATGTTCATCAGTGATATTGGCCTGTAGTTTTCTTTCTTTGTGACATCCTTGTCTGGTTTTGGTATTGTCTTTCTCTTTCTGACTTCACTTAGTATGGTAATCTCTAGGTCCATCCATATTGCTGAAAATGTCATTATTTCATTATTTTTTATGGCTGAGTAATATTCCATTGTGTATATATACCACATCATCTTTATCCATTATCTGTAGATGGACATTTAGATTGCTTCCATGTCTCGGCTATTGTAAATAGTGCTGCTATGAACATTGGGGTGCATGTATATTTTTGAATTATGTTTTCTTCCAAATATATGCCCAGGGGTGAGATTGCTGGATCATATGGAAACTGTATTTTTAGTTTTTTAAGGAAACTCCATACTGTTCTCCATAGTGGCTGCACTAATTTACTTTCCCACCAACAGTGTAAGAGGGTTCCCTTTTCTCCATACCCTCTCCAGCACTTGTTATTTGCAGACTTTTCTTCATGGCCATTCTGACTGGTGTGAGGTTATACCTCTTTGTAGTTTTGATCATTTCTCTAATAACTAGTGATTTTGAGCATCTTTTCATGGGCCTGTTGGCCATCTGTATATATTCTTTGGAGAAATGTCTATTTAGGTCTTCTCCCACTTTTTGATTGGGCTGTTGGTTTGTTTGTATGAGCTGTTTGTATTTTTTGGAAATTAATCACTTGTTGGTTGCATCATTTGCAAATATTTTCTCTCAGCACACAGGTTTTTTTTTTTTCTTCTTTTGTTTATGGTTTTATTTGCCGTGCAAAAGCTTTTAAGTTTGATTAGGTCCCATTTGTTTATCTTTGCTTTTATTTCTATTGCCTTGGGAGACTGACATAAGAAAACATTGTTATGATTTATGTCAGAGAATGTTTTGCCTATGTTCTCTTCTAGTCTTATGGTGTCATGGCTTATATTTAAGTCTTTAAGCCATTTTGAGTTTATTTTTGTGTATGGTGTGAGGCTGTGTTCTAACTGTAGTCTTTAGGTTTATATATATATATATATATATATATATATATATATATATACGTAATATCATGTTATCTGTATATAATACAATTTTACCTCTTCCAATTTGGATAAGTTTTATTTTGTTTTCTTGTCTGATTGTTGTGGCTAGGTCTTCCAATACTACATTGAACAGAAATGGTGAGATTGGGCATCCTTGTCTTGTTCCAGATTTTAGTGGGAATGTTTTCACCTTTGCACCATAGAGTATTATGTTGGCTGTGGGTTTGTCATAAATAGCTTTTATTATGTTTTGATATGTTCCCTCTATACCCACTTTGGTAAGAGATTTTATCATGGATGTATGTTGAATTTTATCAGATGCTTTTTCTGCATCTATTGACATGATCATGTGGTTTTACATTTTGATAAATTCATTAAAACAATGCTTGTTTTAGAATATTATCACTATTATTATTTTTACAATTAATAATAATCATATTTGTAACTTACTGAGTTTCCTGAGCTAATTACTTATATAAATATTATATTCAAACTTTTCCTTACATCTAGGATGGAAATAAAACTATTTTTCTATATTGCTGAAAAGAAAATGCAGTAAGAGGCATTAAAATATTTCCTCAAGGTCAGAGAGAGAATAAAGTAGGGACCTGACACCTATCTGTATGTGTTTTTAGTCACTATTCCGTTGAAAGTTAAACAAAGTTGAAATAGAAAGATGCAGAGGTTGAGGCATGGGTCTATATTCCAACAGAAAATAAACAGAAACAGAAGCAAACACAATATATAGACCATTAACCCACTCTTCTTTTGGCTTTTTTCAGTGGGATTCTGTACTTCTTGCTCTTTTCTTTCTTAGCTCTTTAAATGTGACAGAACACATTAAACTCCCTTAAATTTTGCAGAATTTTGTGTTCCGTTCCTTACTGATCCCTAAAATTTAGGGAGCAAACTCCCAAAGGGAACTTACTATAGAACCTAATTTATCTTCCTGACCCTGTCCATCTGTCAGGGTATGGCACACCGTGAAGCTGGGGAGTACTGCCTGTGTCTCAGATTAAGAATCTGTCAACATTGTTTTCCAGAAAAAAGGAGAAACTGGATGGGAAATGCAAAGTCAGCATTTAAACGCACACATGATAACATTTTGCATATGAGGTTGAATTACATAGAAAAATAACAATTTTAGATCAATGAAAATTATTCATTATAATATTGTAGAAGACATTTGAAGATTGCAAGCCTCAGGAGTAATTATTCTGAAAATATTTCCTTGATGAAACAGAAGTAATTTTCTCAAAAATACTTATATAAAATATTGAATAAAAATAAAAAATAAAAGTGATGTTATTCAAAATAAAAGCTCAATTAGAAAATTGAAAAACTTAAAAATAGAAACCCTTATTAGAAATATAGAGCATCACTTTGAGAATATTTTGGTACTATAGAAACATTTTTCAAAGAGATAGAAAATATAATGGAAAATAAGTATAAAGTTTTAAAACATGAATTAAATCTGTCCAATAATATAGAATAAATGGTCCTGAAACAATAATTGAAAAAAAAATTCTTATATATAAAATTAAACTAGAGATTTCACATTAAGAAGTTTCATAACATTCCAAACAAAGGTAGTGATCAGAGATTAATGTCAAGATACTGAGTAAAGTGATATTTAAACAATTAAGAAAATGTCTTAAAAATTTGTAAGTGGGGCAAATTGCTTACAGAAGCTTTAAATTCAATTTAATCTACAAATTTCCCTTTGTACCAATACATTCAATTAGTAGGAAAATATACACAAAATCATAAGGGGAAACTGTATGGACTCCAGATTTCATATTCCTACTAACCTGTAATTTATATGAAAAGGCAGTGGAAAGATAATTCTCCAAAGTAAGAAGATAGAAAATATAACATGCAATTACCTTTTCTGTAAAATTACCTAAAAATATTTATAACATTGCTGAGAAATAATCATAACAATAATTAATGAAAGGAGAAGTTGCGTTTGAAAATAGCTAGAGACGTTTTTCTTCAAGTAGTCATGTATTTACGTTTTTCTTTCAGTCTGTTATAGGATTCTTCATACAGATCATACATATTCATTATTAAAAGAATTTAGTCATGAATTCTTTCTCATATCTGTTTTCATTCCTCCTCTCAGCTAGCTCAAAATCATCTCAGGCTTAAGATTTAATTCTGGATATTCCTTATCTCATGACATCTCTGCCTGTGATTTTACATTTTGGTCAAGAATAACTGCAAACTACAATTATTTAAGCCAGACTTTGAAATAGACTTGATATTTCAATCTTCCATATCTCTAATCCATCACAAAGTACCAGTGATTCTAGATCCAAATTATTACTCAAACTTACCACCCTTCCACTTAGTTATTGCCACACCGTAAACCAATCCTCCACAATTTGGTGCTTCAAATATTACAGCATATTCCTGAGTATCCTGACTCTCAAATCAATAACTGTTCTTCATAATTTATTTCATGTTACCGTGTTGCTTCTTTCAGAGTGCTCATCACAATTTGTAATCATATATTTTTCACAGTATTTATCATAACCTGTAACTATTAATTTCATGACTTCCATCTCTGCTATGTTGTGAAGTCCTTGACAAAGGGGCCCATATGGGTTTGGGGTAATTTTTATATATCCTTGCCCAGAGTAAGTACTCACTACTACAGGATTAATTAACAATTAGCAATTATTTTCTTTTATGTTGCCACTGAAGAATGTTTCAAGTGACGTAAGATAGGTATGTAAGACATATTGAGCTAATTAAGAGGAAAGATAACATTCATTTAATGGTTTGAAAGTTAACCATTTACAGTAGCTTGATTGTAAACTGCTGATAAGTTTGATTTCAAGAAGCTAAAATCATGAGCATTTCATTCAGGGCATGTGGGATTCCTTGCAATGGCACTTAGGTGGACATGTTTATGAAAAAAGAACCAACCAGTACTTTCTCAATAAATCATATTCTGATAGACCTTAGAAAGGAGAAAGAGTGGGATGAGGTGAGGGAGTGCTGAGGCCAAGGTAATGAAGAGAACTTTCGCCTCTAGCAAAAAATATTGGATGGTAAGCATTTACAGCTTGTGTATGCATACGTTAATTCAGATGCACTGAATTAATGTCATGGAAAGTCTTTATTTGAAAGAAGTGGGTGGGCACTGAAGAGAAAAAGCTTGTGCATTGCCACCTGAAATTATTCTCAGCAGCAAGAAGGCACATTTAAGGGCATTGAACACACATGATATGGCAGAGGGCTACCACCATTATTTTAAAATGAACCAAGGAATTAAAACCCAGCTTTCCACCATTTACAAGAAAGTAATCTTGTTTCTAACCACCAAATTTTATAGACAACAATTTATGAGAGAAATAAATTACTTTTAACCACTTTCTGTGTGAGAGAAGGTAAAAGCCAGAATCTTCCATCTTGTGCTTTGACTCGGGTAAATTTGGAGAAATAATTTACCTAGCTACATAATTGTGACATTTCATTATTGGTGAGGTAAGCAGAAATCTCAATATTAATAAACTACTCCCTCCACTAGCACCACTGTCATCATTATATCCTGATACCAAGTACCCAAGCATATTGCAAATGACAGAATTTGTAACTTTTATTCACGTTCAACACTGTTTATGGTATTTTTAGTCATTGAGAACATTAAACTGTATGTTCTTTTCAGATTAAACACCAATGGCTCATCAAAAAACAGCTGCAGAATTTCTAAAAGAGTGAATGGTGGGACACATGAGCACAGTTTTGCCCATTATTCTGTTTTTCAGTAATATCAGCTCTCTGCCTGACTTCTGTTTTTCTGTTATTAATGTCCATCATGGAAATAAACTTTTCCTGATTTTCTCAGAAGGAAAAAGGGAAGGTTTATCTGTCAGTGGTTTCTATATTAGAACAAATACTGTGACCCCATACACACCATCCGCAAATCTGAGCATTATTTCTTAGAGTTATCAATCGCATTAGCCAGAACACTGTGAGAAGAAGCATGAGATACCACTATCACAAGCAGCTAAACATTCATGCTTTAAAGAAAGTTATATATTGCAAAAGGAGCGTAAATTGGAATTGATTTCATTAGAGAACTTTAAAACCCGCTAAATAATGATACTATTTTTTTCTTTAGGGACACCATTGTATTACAGTTTTTCTTCACTAAATTAAAAATGCCATCAAGTTGGTAGTAAATTGTAAAGCCTGTTACTGAGCAAACTCTAAAGGCCATTTGGAGGCCAGGAGCTCATATATATCAACAGAAGCAAATTAGACACAAAGTTTAAATTAGGAAACTTTGAAAACATATCAACATTTTATCATTTTTTGTTTGTTTTTGTTAATGTTCTATCTTAATGACTCATCAGATGACTCCACTAATGTTTAGCTGGTGAAGGAGGTAAATTTAATGATGCTGAGTATTTGAGAGTTCAAGAATATTTGGACTGTGGACTGCTCTACTATAATTGGAATTTATTCCAAATGAGTTTCTCAATACTGTTTTCTAAATGAGTGCTTAAAATACCCTGGTAAATATTCCCAATTGAATACTTTTGAGAACTGGTCAAATGACCAGCCACTTTTTGTTTCCTGGAAGTTCAGTGTTAATGCTCTAGAATTGGAAAGCTTGTAAATATGGGGGAGGGAGCAAATACTAAACTGAAATGGATGACTGAATCATCTTAGGAAGAAGAGTTCTGTCCTGGTTTTATTTTTGTTAGTGGCATCAATCAATCAAAATATCACAAACATTAAGGGGTACCAGGGTAGAGACTGAAGGAACAAAGCAGAAGGATTGAAGGGACTGAAAGCTATCAGGTTGTGAGAAGAATTCCTGCCGCTGAATTAAACACCCACAAGCCAAACACCACTAGAAAATGTGGATTCCTGATGGTAGTTAAGCACAAAATGAAAATGAAATATAGGACCCATTCCAGTGAAAGAGAGTAATGTGAAATTACAAGTCTGGATGATGGTTTATTAGTAAAAATGGGAAATGATGCTAAATCTAAGGCATCTTTCCAGTTTTGTAGGTGTAGAAAAATGAAAAATAAATTTGCTGCCCTCTTACCTAAAAAAATTCTCTAGGTAATTTTCAATTTTTATGCAGTCCTTCTGTGCAAGACTTTTGACTTCAAATGCATATTCACTTGTGGTTGAATGTACTTTTTTATAAAAAAAAATTTTGTCTATGAAATTTTTTAATCCTCTCATAATTCTGTGTTCCAATTTCATCAAATTGTGAAATTACATGCCCCTCAATAAAGTAAATTGCAATGTCTGCAGAACTTCTTGCTGCTTTACACAGGAAAGTTAGTTTGGCTTTCCTTCTAGAATTTTTGAGATTCTTGGGTAGATCCTCATTGGTGCATTTAAACATCTGATTACATCCTTCTTATTTATGCTCTTTTCTTTACTCTGTTTTTCCAAATACTGTCACAGATCTTTCCCTTAAATCACTACAGTGATTACGGATACCATATTGCTACTTTTTACTACAAGCATGGAAATACAACACTGTCAGTAAATATGTGGCTATTTTATGGCTCAGAAGCCCAGGTTTAACTTAATTTGAGCTCTTTATCCCACTAATGTGCTTCCACTTGTTGCAAAGATCCCCTATCCCCATCAAAACAATAATTAGCACTTGCCTATTCTTCAGACTACATTTTGAGAATGAAGTCCCAGAGGGAAATTCACCCTCCCTTTAATTTAAGCCCAACCTCCACAGTCCTCTTTTCTGATTGTTCATCAATAGTTCAAGAATGATGGTAATTATGATCCAAGATAAGGAAATTCCTTCAAGGGAATCGCACCACCACTTTAAGGAATGTATTCATGCCCAATATCTCCCAATAGAATGTTGACTTCAGAACACGATAGTGCAATATAAGGCCACTCTATTTCCTTCTTGTACAGAATATAATAAATAAAATATTATTTTTGTTCTTTAAGCTATAACAAGGCCAGTCCATTTCCTGTTCATAATTGTTGCTGAATCCAAGCTCGTACTGCCTGCCACACAACAAGCCAATAAATTGAGAGACAAGGTACTGGGTCGTGGAATAGCAACTTTACTCAGAAAGCCAGCAGACTGAGAAGATGGTGGACTAGGGTCCCAAAGAACCATCTTGCTAGGGTTTGGATGCTAGTTTCTTTTATAGAATAAAGAGGAGGGAGGTGAGGAGGTAAAGTAAAAAAAAAAAGTGATAAATTGTTGCAAATATTTCCTGGTTTAGGCCAGACTCCAGAGGGGATTGCTGATTTCTTCTGCCCTGCAACCATTCACAGGTGGGCCTAGTCAGGATGTTTCTTGTGAGCTGAACAAAGGTATTTTAGCTTAACCTTAGATAGAACCCACAGAGTCACAAGCAAATTATATAAGCTCTTAATATGATTTTTCCAACAGCCTTTGCGATCAATAGTCTCCTCCACTCCCCAGTGCCTGTATGCCTTATTTTCCCCTTAGGTAAGACCCATGTGGGGCTTACTGAAACTGTGCTCTTTTGATTTAAATTGATCAATTTGCCCTTAGCCCAGGACACTTCTCTATTTCAATTTCTCTTGTGGCCAGTTGTTGAACAGTGGTTCACCATCCAGCACCCTGTGCTCCACATAATATATGTTAAAACAGTGGGCCTCTCTCATCTGCAAACTTGTATACCCTAGTTTAGGAAAATTTTCCTGTAATATTTATTTTATGATATCCTTCTTATTATTTTTCCTTTTCTTCTGGAACCTCATTTTTTTAGATGTTGTAATTTCTTAGAGCCTGTTTAACTCATTTTGTATTAACTTTTTCTCGTACAATTTCTGTGTCCTTTGGTTATATTTTCAGAGAATATTTTTCAACTATATTGTCCTAAACCTTCTGTAGTTTTTTGTTTTGTTTTGTTTTTTAATTAAGCAATGTTATGTTTTTCACTTTAAAGAAATCCTTTTTTTGTGTGTATTTTCCTTTTAGAGTATTTTCTATTTTTTGAAATAATAAAAAAAATTGCTGATCTCTTTTTAAAAATGTTGTAATCTTCCTGCAATGAGTCATATTTTTATGAATTTATTCTTTATGTTTATTCCCATGTATTTGTGTTGGTCTCTGTCTTTCTTGTTGGAGAATTTTTCAATTATATGGTGGCTTTTAACTATGTTTCTTGTTTGTGTGTTTTCTTTTTACTTTTCTTTTTTAATTACTAGAATGAAACTTCACCAATAAACCATTGCAATTTGATTGTCTCCTACAGTTGTGACAGAAGTGTTATGCTAATTATAATAAAAGTTATGTTTACTGATTACATCCCTATAAGAACAAAATTTCAGCTGTTCTTCATCCACCCTCCAGATATTAATATTATGTTTTAAGAATTTTAGTTCCATTGCATTACCTGATTTATATTTTATATATCAAAGTCTTTTTTCTTGTTACAATTCTCTGATTCTTTAACTTTTTAGAATTCCATATTGCTTTATTTGTAGGGTGTATATCTTTGTATATTTCTCTTAGTGGTCACTCAGTATTAGAGTATACCTAATTTCACTATCACAGTCATCTGGTAACAATATTATATAACAATAAAATATTAGAACATTAAAATATTTGATAACAGTAAAGTGTGGAAAACTTACTCCCCTTTAGGTCCTTTTATCATCCTTGTTTACAAATATCATGGTCTTTAGTATCAGATGGTGTTATATTTTGTTTCAGGCATCAAACATGATTATCAGATAGATGAGGAAAAGGATAGTCTATTGTTCATATGTGTATTTCTGCTGTTTTAGTCATTCTTTCATCTTTCCTGGTGCTCCAAGATTTCTTCTCTTATCATTGCCTTTCTGTTGGAAGAACCCTTTTTTAGACATTCTTTAACGATTGCTCTGATAGAAAAAAAAATATATATATATATATATATATATATATTTTAATCTAACAATGTCTTTATTCCCTCTTTATTCTGGAGAGTTTCACCAAATATAGAATTTGTGGTTGACCTTACTTTCAATACTTGAAAAAATATTCCATGTCCTTCTGCCTTCAGTAGTTTTAGATGAGAAATCTGCTGTCATTCACTTTAATGTGTCCTTAGAGATAACGCATGCTTTCTATCTGGCTGCTTTCAATAATTTTGCTTTGTCTTTTGTTCTCAAAAATGTAATTATGATGCATTTTGTCATGAATTAGGGGAGTTTATTGTATTTGGATCACTCAACATCTTGAATGTGTAGGTTTATTTCTTTAATCAAATTTGGAAAATAGTCAGCCATTATTTCTTTGAATATTCTTGCAGCCCTAGTTCTTTTCTGTCAATGATGCCAATGTTGGCTCTTTTATTATTTATTGTTCTAAGGATCCCTGATGCTCCCTTTTTCCTGTCCATCTTTTCCTCTCTGTTGTTGAGGTTGCTTAAATTTTATCATTTGTCCTCAAGTTTACTGATTCTATTCTCAATTATTTTCACCTTACCCTCAGGTTACCTTTTTGTTCATTTGTTTTAAAATAATTTGCAATTATTTGTTGAAGCACTGTTTTTTTTTTTGCAGTACACAGGCCTCTCACTGTTGTGGCCTCTCCCGTTGTGGAGCACAGGCTCCAGATACACAGGCTTAGCGGCCATGGCTCACAGGCCCAGACACTCTGCGGCATGTGGGATCTTCCTTGACCAGGGCATGAACGTGTGTCCCCTGCATTGGCAGGCGGACGCTCAACCACTGCGCCACCAGGGAAGCCCTGAAGCACTTTTATGATGACTGCTTTAAAATCCTTGTCAGATAATTCCAGTATCTGATTCATCTAAGTATTGACATCAGTTAATTGCCTGTTGTCGTTAAAGTTAATTTACCTCTGTATGTGTGTGTGCACACACAAAGTGTTATTTTCCTTGCAGCATGGATATTTTTTTCTATTGGGAATTCTGGATTCTATTTAAATCTTTAATTTTGAGTTTAACATACAGTATTTGGCCAACATTTTGGACTTCCAATGATAAATTTTCAGAGCCTTTGCAGTGTTACTATTTCTGTTTGATTTATCTGATGTTGGTTGGGCTCCCATAGTTCCCTGATCTTCCTGCCTGTAGGAATGGAAATATTTTCCCCGGGATGGCACACCTGGTAGCCATAGATACAGAAAAAAAATCTCCAGCTCACAGGAACAAAGAGGCTACCTAGACCTGGCTGTTTCTTGTGGCAGGATCGCTCCTGTTGTTGTCACCTGGTCTGTACACATGGGAAGGGAAATTTGGGGTGCAAGAGTAACAGAGAGGTTTACCATGCATGCCACATGTTATCGTATGATTTGTTCTGTGTCTGGAGGATAGAGAGCACCTCCTGAGCTTGCTACTGTTGTTTCAAAACCCCTTGATGATGATGCCTAGTTGCTTCGTGATTCTGTATAGGGAAGTTGGGTCTCAGACCCAGGTATAAGGGTAGGGAAGAAAGAAGAGAGCTTACCCTTTCAGTGAGGCTCCCAACTAACACCTCTTGCCAGTTCTACCAGGCTCACAAATTTGTTGGTAGAATTCCTGTTCATTCTTAGGGTCATCTTCAATTGCTAAGTTGGAGATGACAAAACATGAGGCCTGGGCCACCTTGTTCTGCTCTGTGAGAGTGTTGAGACACCTGATGCTATGTTGTTCCTTTAATCTTGAGATCTCTAACCAGTTCAACTAGTCATTGGACCTTTCAGAGTTCTCCTTTTGTTGTCTCCTGACATGTTTCCAGGATTTAGAATTCCACTTAGCATGGAAGAGTCTATACCATGTTGTCTGGACATCAAATGCTTTTGAATATTTTAAATATAAAAGGCTTATCTCTTCTTTCCACATTTTCTAGGGAAGGAGCAGAAAATAGGTAAGACCAGCATATCTGATCTTTAAATATGTCTACTGACCCAGGTACTTATTTCTGCTACTTCTTCATGCCCCACTATAATTTAAAATATAATGATTAAAACCACAAGAACAGTGGAGATAATTTTAAAATATTGATAAGTGAACTCAGATCCTGTATCCTTGATTATGTTTGATTATGAAGAATTCAACGGCTTCTCCAATATTTAATTCTTCATCATTACTTTACTTTTTATCATTCATAGATCTAATTATGTAGGAAACGTAATTAGAATGTCTGTATCAACCTGTGTATTAGTAACCAGTCTATTTGAACTGTTTATTTGTATTAACACTATATTTTATTTACTTTAACAATCATGTAAATAATAAATCCAAGGTGACATATTTTTCAAAAATAGAAGAAATAAAAATAAGAAGTTATTGTAAAGCAGATTACAAAATAGTTTTTATGTTTTATGAGATCATACATATGTGTGCCTGTGTGATTGTAAGAGTGTACTGTTTGTAATATACCTAGTAGATTATCTTATTTTTATTTAAATATTTACTGTTTATAAATTTGACCTGTTATAGACTAAATAAATAGGGAATAATCATATTCTCAAGTGTGATAGTTAATTTTATGGGTCAACATAGTTAGGCATGCCACCCAGATATTGAATCAAATGACAATCTAGATGTCACTGTCAGGGTGTTTCTTAGATTAAACTATCACTTAAATCAGTGGACTTTGAATAAAGCAAATTACCTACTACAACATGAGAGGACTTCATCCAATCTGTTGAAGACCTTAAGATAAAAAGACTGAGGTCCTTCTATTACAGGGAATTATGCCTCCAGACTGTTTTAGGACTTGAGCTACAACATCAACACTTCCCTGGGTCTCTGGCCTGCTAGTCTGCCCTGAAGATTTTAGACTTGTCCGTCTCCACAACTGTGTGAAATTATTCCTCAAAATAAATCTTTATCTGTCTCTCTCTTTGTCTCTACCTGTCTCTGTCTCTATCTCTCTCATCTATGTATATACATGTATACACAGCAAACAGAGAGATCTTAACATTGGCCACATACATGAGGGAATGGAGTAACAATTCTCTTATAAGATCGTAAGGAGACTGCTATATCAAGTATAGACCTAGCTGTGGGTCCTAAATTCTAGTTTAAGTATTTTGGGGAGAATGATGGGTAGAATAATATAATATTCCATTTCTGATGTGAGTCTTAAGCTGTGTTCTTCAGTACAGGTCAGATATTAAATATACTCCCTTGGCAACACATATAATCTCTATTACCCATTTATTTGTTGGTTAGAAATTGGAAGAAATTTATTGTTTTGCTAATATTCCAATAAAATTTCCTTTAAGATTAAATATAGAGATAGATATTTTGAATTGATACATCATGTGGAGAGGTTAAGGCTCTTTGGTTTATGGTGATTGCAGCATATTGAAAAAGGCTTATATTGAAAAAACAGAGGTTTTCATTTTCCTTTAGGACTCTCATCAACATTGTTGGACATAAATGAGTGAGAATTAAATATATATATATATATGTAGGATTTAGAAGATAAATAAGAATATATATATTCATATATATATATGTATATATATATATGTATATATATGGAGAGAGAGAGAGAGAGAGAGGATTACATGCCACAAGAGTTGGATTATTATTGTAGGAATTTTTCATGTTCTGTTATTTGGTGCTGTTTAAAGGTGAATGTTATTCTGCCATCAAAACCATAATACCAAAATCAACTGTCCCTCATTTAGTTAGCTGATTCACTTTGTTGTATGGCAGAAACTAACACAACATTGTAAAGCAATTATATTCCAATAAAGATGTTTTTAAAAAAAATTAAAAACTAGGGACAAATTATCCCAGTACCTATGCCTAGATTTTGACCTCTATATATCTAGCCCAAATTCTAACTGCTATCACCATTGTTTATGTTTGGTCCTATATACTGATAACCCAGATTATAGTGAATTTTATAAAGCATTGAGTAAAATGTACAAAAAGCATTTTTATAAAAGAATTTCATCACGCAAGTTGACCAAGGTGAAGGAAAATTTGAATGATATTTTCACAATCCAACGGGCATTATATTAGTAAAGTAAGCATATAATCAGTAAAGAAAGTCTATACTTCTGTACTTGAAATGCCTTAATAGTGGGATTCAGGTTGGCATGGGAACAGTGTAAAAATGTTAAGCAACAAACAAACAAGAAAGTAAAGTCTGTTTCAATGAACATTAAAAAAATAATAAGGTTCAGGAGATGGTGGTAGCATTAGAAAGAACAAAGAACAAATCTGGTTAGTATATTTTAAAAGAGAGGGACTTACTCAAGAGGAGTTCTGAAGTATTAGAGTCCAAACTAAACATTCATGAAAAGAACCACAGGAGTAATATCAAAAGATAGCCTATCTTAAATATGTAATTAAATATTTTTGAGATTGATAAAAAGCAACATATATTATGCATTACAAAATATTATAGGATCCAGACGGAAGAATGAGCTCCAAACAAGTTGCAAAAATTAAGACTAGCTTACTTTTTTGTTTAGTTTACTTTTGTTTCATTTTTTTTTTATTTTTTACATCTTTATTGGATATAATTGCTTTACAATGGTGTGTTAGTTTCTGCTTTATAACAAAGTGAATCAGTTATACATATACATATGTTCCCATATCTCTTCCCTCTTGTGTCTCCCTCCCTCCCACCCTCCCTATCCCACCCCTCTAGGTGGTCACAAAGCACTGAACTGATCTCCCTGTGCCATGCAGCTGCTTCCCACTAGCTATCTATTTCACGTTTGGTAGTGTATATATGTCCATGCCACTCTCTCACTTTGTCACAGCTTGCCCTTCCCCCTCCCCATAAGTAATTGGGGTGATATCTACAGAGAAAGTCTGACTTAGGACATTCTTATGACTTTACAAATAGAGATGCAATACTAAAAAATATAGTAGGGAATTTCTTTTGAATTAGTGGAATAACTAAAAAAGACTTAATTGAATATTTAAAGAAAATATTTTTAAAATAATTTTGAAGTGGCAGTTATTGTAGAGGAGAAAGTTATAAAATGTACTATAAAAGAACAGGTGCCAGAACTGTATGAAATTAGAGCTCTAAGATAAACAAACAGACAAACAGTGACCCTTCCAGCAATTGAAGCCTGGCTAAGCAGGACCACAATGGTTAGATGTTGAACTAGGTACATGATAACACCTGGGTGGAATTACTCTCTTCAGAAGACTGACTTTGGAATTACTTTTTTGACTAAATGGATGTTTTGAATGAACTCAGACTGACCCACTTATTAGTATGACTGAGTATCTCACTAGGCTGAATGTGAGGAATAGTTCAAGAAAATAAGATGAGGATGGCTTTTCAATGCTCAAGGTTTTAGTTACAGATACAAATGACAGAGTCACAAAAAGAGAAGATAAAAGTAATATAGATGATGGGGAACCAATTATTTGAACAATAACAGGGAACAAAAAGAAGAACAAATGGGACTGAAAATTCATAGATCAAGATAGATCATATTCAACTCCACTTCACCTCTACCCAGCAGAGAGGACTGAATAGTATCAGTTATTTTCCAGTTTTAGGAGAAAGCAGCTGTGAAGTGTGGCAATGGAGATACCAGATGGGAGAGTGATAAAATACATGATCATGAAGCTAGGCCAATCTTGTTCTTTAATGGGTTGTTCTCAAACAGAAACTATGAGACTTATGATACTGCAATATCAAGCAATTGGGACTGAAAACTTTTGAAATAAAAATTTTAGAGGAAACTCAGCATTCTTCACAACAGGATGAAGAGGAATCAGTTGAGTCTTAAATTACTGTGATGTTTCTCTCCATTTTCCTGTTTCCCTCAATGTTTTATCATTTTATATTTAGCAGATACATTACTTATTACAAGAAATTTCATGAAAGATCTCCATTGTTGATGTTATGGTTTGTGTTGTAGAAGGTTCCACTTTTTCAGACTAATTTTTCCCCAAGATGGTCTGATATTGGCATTTCAAATCCCAGTTCTTTTTCCCTTTTTACTGCTAGGTATAATCTTTCTATTATTGTATTTTGAAACAGAGTCACTTTGTATTAAAAAAACAGCATCTCATGTATACAGCAAATTGTTAAGTTTTTTTTGACATGCTAACCGTTTTTCTTCTAAATAATTCTAATCAACTCCATAAAGGCCAAGAGTAAGGGATATAGCTTCTTTACCCTGTTTTGATGGCTTCACATTTATGGCATATATGTGTATATAGATAATGACATAATAATTTGATAAGACATGTCAGATCACAATCTACATACTACTCTGTAGCATGTTTATACTTAATACTTATGAAGTTTCCCCACGTTAGAGTAATTTGTAAACCCTTCTACTTAATAATTGTATAAGAGGTCATAGTCTGTATTTTACTCAATTTATATTTCTACAAATCAACATTTCTACAAATCAACATTTAGCATATTTGAAATTACTAATTTTGAATATGTGTCAGTTGTACCTTTTTCCAGCTTTTATATTCAATTTTTTAAAGTTGTTTTTTAACATTTATCTGTGTGTTAAGCAGCATATACCTAGAATGAAGCTTTTACCAATTCTCAAATGTCTGATTTTTCATAAGAAAATACAGTCCATTAAAAGTTCTTGTGGCAAGTCACATGTTTCTAAAATTTCTTTTTGTTGTTGTTAATCTTTTCTCTTTGTCATCCTTTTAAGTTTGTTACTGTCCTTTTTAAAATATTCTTACTTTTGTTAAATTATTAAGCTGTTTTCTTGTTTATTCCACCAAAAGTGTAAAATTTGTATATATACTTTACTTTGTTTTAGTGGCTATCTTGATAATTTTATAACAAATAAAATAGCATTTTTAAGTGGAGGTTAGCATCTATATAGACTTCATATGAAAGATAAGAATCTTAATCCTCTTTCTTCTTTCCTTCATCATATTTCTACCACATTGGATAAATAGATCATTCTGAATCATAGTTATAGAATGATGTTAATGTGCACTCACACACACACACACACACACACATACACTCAATGGATTTACTTAAATATATAGCTTTTTTCTCACCACTTTAATGTTTCCCTATGTCATCCTCCTCCTTGGATACATTTCACACTTGGCTGTAGTGATCTTTGGATGGCACAATTTGCAAGTCATTTCACGTACAAAAACATATTTATTTTTCTCTTCATTGAAATATTAACTTGGATGGCTATTTATTTCTAGGTTTAAAACTGCCATGCACAAATGTATGGCAATATCCAACTTAAGAAAAAAAATTCCATCTATCCAGCAAGAGTATAGTTTAAAATTTTTAGACTACCCAATATACAATTTTTTCATGGAAACAAAAAAAGGTAATGCATATTTATAATGTTAAAATCACTAATTTTTTAACAAACAGTTTAAACAACATATTACAAAAAACATTTTAGTTTGAAATACTACTTACTTACACTCCTGTTTTCTTAAATAGTTTGGATTTCCATTTTCAAAGGTAGCTTTAATGTTAGTGTTTGTCTTTACTAGAGATTCTTTTTGAGTAAGATCATTTTATTTTATTTTACTTTTTTTTAACATCTTTATTCGAGTATAATTGCTTTACAATGTTGTGTTAACTTCTGCTGTATAACAAAATGAATCAGCTATACCTATACATATATCCCCTTATGCCCTCCCTCTTGAGCCTCCCTCCCACCTGCCCTATCACACCTCTCTAAGTGGTCATGAATCACCGAGTAAATCTCCCTGTGCTATGCTGCTCCTTCCCACCATCCAACTATTTTACATACGGTAGTGTATATAGGTTGATGCTACTCTCACTTTGCCCTCCCAGCCCATGTGATCAAGTCCATTCTGTATGTCTACCTCTTTATTCCTGTGTCTCTCTCTTTTTCTTTTTTTCAGTTTCCATATATATATGTTAGCATATGGTATTTGTTTTTTCTCTTTCTGACTTACTTCACTCTGTATGACAGACTCTAGGTCTACCCACCTCACTACAAATAACTCAGTATCATTTCTTTTTATGGCTGAGTAATATTTCATTTTATGTATGTGCAAATCTTCTTTATCCATTCATCTGTCAATGGACACTTGGGTTGCTTCCATGTCCTGGCTACTGTAAATAGTGCTGCAATGAATATTGTGGTGCATGTCTCTTTTTGAATTATGGTTTTCTCAGGGTATATGCCCAGTAGTGGGATTGCTGGGTCACATGGTAGTTCTATTTTAGTTTTTTAAGGAACCTCCATACTGTTTTCCATAGTGGTTGTATCAATTTACATTCCAACCAACCGTGCAAGAGGGTTCCCTTTTCACCACACCCTTTCAGCATTTATGTTTTCTAGCTTTTTTGATAAAGGCCATTCTGACCAGTGTGAGGTGATACCTCATTGTAGTTTTGATTTGCATTTCTTTAATAATTAATGATGTTGAGCATCTTTACCTCTTTATTCCTTTCTTAAGAATTCCACTAGTTTTTATTAGAAACTATTGAATTGATGTATTATTTAATAAAACAGTAGCCAGCATATGTCCTCAGATTAGCAACCCAGCCTATATTCATCAGGACTTTTAAAAGGCAAAGCCAGTTAAAAGTTATAATAACAATAAATTAAACAAAATTAAACAACATACTATTAGAGGTAATGCCAGGAATAGCAGCCAGGCCTTTAACTCTTGGATCAATTCTCTGTTCAACTTTATGAGATTCTTAATTCCTTTCAACAAAAATATATTAAGCACTTCTTATGTGCACATTACCATATTAATTACTGTATGAAATGATATGAAATAAGATTGGATTTAAATGAACTAGAAAAAGAAGTAAGTAAAATATAGTTTAAGTAAAACATGAGTATAAACAATGTTTTTTTATGGGTAATCAGAGAGGATTTTACATGATCTCCATTTGATAGTTTGAAGGAACAATCTCTGTAACTCACATGTCTCTTAACTCATTTATTCTATCTAGCAGTCAATAAGTACATTTCAAAATCTTATGTCAAAGTAAAAAAGAAGCAAAGGCTAATTTCACTAGGAAGCAACTCTGGCTGGAAAGGTAGGACATGGATGGGTACATAAAAATTCTTTTTAAGATATTACTGGGGCTTCCCTGGTGGCGCAGTGGTTGAGAGTCTGCCTGCCGACACAAGGGACACGGGTTCGTGTCCCAGTCTGGGAAGATCCTACATGTCGTGGAGTGGCTAGGTCTGTGAGCCATGGCCGCTGAGCCTGTGCTTCCGGAGCCTGTGCTCTGCAACAGGAGAGGCCACAACAGTGAGAGGCTCGCGTACCACAAAAAAAAAAAAATGGTATTACTGATTGTTAGTCAACCAAATTTTCCTTAATAAAAATCTATATTATTCATTCTTAAATACAATTACACTCAGCATTAGAATATTTAATTCTAAAATAAAACAATTCAATGACCTCCAGCTTTTCTCCAATGCAAACTCACATATATGGAAAGAGATTACTATATGTGTATGATACATGGAGACAGAAAAATGTGTCATTTCTTACTCTGAAATAAATTATATTAAAGACTTTCAAACATTCAGGTTAAATAACCAAATTCATTTTTGAGTCCAAGGTTTTCCTGGGCCCTTTGAGATATTTATACAAATATGGGGAACTTAGCCTTCCAAATTTCCCCCGGGCGCATACTTTCTCTGCTTTTACTAGGAACTGATATGAGGAACATGTGAGTTATCCTAGAAGGTGGCATTTTAGTTACCAATATCAGCAACTTTACAATTACTACTTTTCATTGCTGGCAAGAGCTTAATGTTTAGGGGAGATAGTATCCTCACTTTTATTGATTAGATTGTATAATAATCTACCAGTTTAATAGAGGTATGGTGAAATCTCTATGTCTCGACCCCAGATTTCAAAGGGCTTTTGAGGAAGGAAGTAAAACTGACTCTCAGGATTGAACTCATAACTAGAAGAATGGAAGCATTTATAATTGAAGCTGCAGTGCTGTTACCAATATCTTCTGGGAAAACACTCTGACATTTTCCAGGAAATGATTAGCCCATTATCTTCCTAGAAGTGGGTTGGAGGCCCCCAAATAGCACATTTATTCTGCTTGCTTAAGGATCTATAGTTCAAACTCGAACATTAAAAATGTTGTTATGCAGCACAGAGACTCGAATCATATTCTCATTTTCCACTTCAAAGCTATGGAGTAAAAGTTGTCACTGTTAATTGCTTCTTAAGTTTCTGTTTAAAATGTAGGGTGAGATGTTTGAAAAGAAAAGGATTTACTCTTCAGGGCAACTAGTACACTTTGCAATCATATATTAAATAATAACGATAAATAATGCATTTATCTTATCTTCATTTGTAAATGAACAGTATATGAAAATATATTGCCATTATTTTAGAAGAGTAAGATTATGTTATTTTTCTAATGAAGAGAGAAATCATTCTGCAGTAGTTTTTAAAGGTAGATTTATTTTTACCTTTTTTTGTCACAAAAATTTCCTCCTGTCCTCTTTTTTGGTGACAAAAACACTTAATGTTTATCTATCTACGTATGTATCTTATTTTTTGACCAAAATTCTTACTATTTGATTGAAATGTGTCCTTCTAAATTTATGTAAATATAACCACTTTTCTACTTCACCTTCTCTTTTAACCTTAATGCAGATATTTTTTTGAACTTTTTATCCTATTGAACAAGCTTACTGTCAGACCAACATTACATTATGATTGCTTTAAAAACCAATTTATTGATTATTGAATTATAGGTGTCATTAATACAAGTGTAGATCATGATGAATTATATTGCATTGCACATAGGCAACATTTGTAGTTTTCAGTTAAATCTGCATTACATAAAATTGATAAAACTATTTTAAAATTTTCAATATCAGCTGTGCTGCCAATGTATTTTACATTTTATTTTTCATGTAAATCATTTCACCAGTTTGAATACTTAGCTGCAAGTAATAAAACATCTTATTAAAAGTGGATTACAGTGAGACATATAATCATTTCACTAACACTATAACTAGAGGTAGGTATTTCCAGATTAATTTCAATTTCCATCCTCAACATATCAACAATAGCTCCTTTTGTTTATATAATGATGACAGAAATATTCAACATCAAACACACTCTAGACAGTGTCAAAGGCAAAAATCCTTTCTTTTTCTCTGCTTTTTCATGAGGAGCATCTTTTCCAGAAGCATTTTACCACACAGATCTCTCAAAATAATTGGTTATGATTGGGTCACATAGGCAAACTGTAGGTACAGGGAGCCTAAAAAGTGAGTTTTTAGTACATTTGACCTCTACTTTGAGGAACTGATTCTGTTAGCTAAGAATAAGGGAGTCAAGTTTTGCTATAGGATAGACAGTCAATAGTGTCTGCCACAATAACAACCTTCATATAACAATGAGGAAACTGAGGCTGAGGGAGATTAAGATCAATCATATAATATATTTTTTAAAATATCAGATTTGTCCTGATTCAAAGTCTATGCTCTTCCCATATCACAATGTTACCCTCCATTATGTTAATCATAACATCAAACCTGGGCAGGGACAAATGTATGTATTTAGCTTGTGCAAAGAAAAATTAAAGAAATATCTTCCATCTAGTTTCAAAATTTTTATACAAAAGGGGAAAATTCAGACTTTTTCTTTGTTACTGTAATCTTTAGAAGGTGTACCAATTGATAAAAGTTAGATTTACAAAATCAAATTTTAAGTTACCCTATGAATACATAAAATTCTCTATCAGTGAAACAAACTGCCACCAAATTCAACGTAACTGTATTTTTCAAACAACTCAAAATAAATGACACATGTATACAATGGAATATTACTCAGCCATAAAAAGTAACGAAAGTGTTATTTATAGTGTGGTGAATGGACTTAGAGTCTGTCATACAGAGTGAAGTAAGTCAGAAAGAGAAAAACAAATACCGTATGCTAACACATATATATGGAATCTAAAAAAAAATATATGGTTCTGACGAATCTAGGGGCTGGACAGGAATAAAGACACGGATGTAGAGAATGGACTTGAAGACACAGGGAGGGGGAAGGGTGAGCTGGGACAAAGTGAGAGAGTAGCATTGACATATATACACTATCAAATGTAAAACAGATAGCTAGTGGGAAGCAGCTGCAACCCATGGAGAGATCAGCTCTGTGCTTTGTGTCCACCTAGAGGTGTTGGGTAGGGAGGGTGGGAAGGAAATTCAAGAGGGAGAGGATATGGACATATATGTATACATATAGCTGATTCACTTTGTTATACAGCAGAAACTAACACAGCATTGTAAAGCAATTATACTCCAAAAAATATGTTAAAAAAACTATGCTGACTAGTTCAGCAATAGTGCCCTATAGTGCCTTTACCTCTTCTATTTCAATGACCACAGCTTCCATACCCATGACCACAGTATGAATTTTAGCATGATTTTCCATGCTTAAAACCATAAGGTCTGATATCCTTTCCTCTTACTTTTATAGTTCGTTCAGTTTCTACTCCGTTTAGTCTTCTAGTACATTGAGGCACAGTTTTCTTCAAAACTATCACTGTTTCCTTGCATGCATTTTCTTTCCTATGCAATCTGTATAATATTCTCCAACAACCCAAAAATTATGTTTTTCACCCTCCCCAATTCATTTTTTCCCTGTTTTTCTGCTATATACACCCAACAGAACACCAATTCCTGTATAATGAAGCCATTCACCCTGCATAATTCAGGAATCAGCTCCTGAACACTTCTGGAAAATAGCACTCTACTATGTATGTATGTATGCATTTTCAATTATTAAAAAAGTACAGAATTATTTTGCATTTGAACTAGTTGTTTTACTCCCTAAAACAGCTAGAGAGAGCGAGTGAAAGAGAGAGAGAGAAAGAATATGGTAGTGGTTAAAATCATTGAATTTAGAGCCAGACTTCCTGATTATAAATCTATTTTAAGCAAATTATTTACCTCTGTATGCCTTGATTTTCTCACCTATAAAATGAGGAATTAATAATATCTACTTCATGGAAATGAAAGTAACTAATATAAAATGTTTAGAAAAAGTCTGGCACATAGTAAGGGCACTGTAAGTTGAAAATCTATTTTGTTGTTGCTGTATCTAGTACTCCTACATCCTTTTGCTAATAGTACTCCCTTTCTTGCAATGATATAAGGCAATATAAACCATTTTTCTAGTGGTTGATAGTGAATCTAGAAAAGCACTTTAACTGCTTCTCTAGTCCATTGACTATGCAGCTGTAATTCCATGGAATATTTTAGTGACTAATATAGTTTCAACTTCTAAAACAAAAGTTCAAACAACAGTGGCTTAAACAAAAACTGACTATATTTCAGTTCCATAACTGTTCAAGGTATATCAGGATTGATATGACATATCCATTGTGTTACTGTCTTGAACTCTAACTTAAAATTTTGAGACTTCCATCTCATATTCTAAAAGATCTGGTTCAGTTTCTGTTATCTTGTTCATTTTCAGTGAATTGCTCTTTCTAAATATAAAATAATAGTACAATCTCCTTGAAAATAATCCTCCAACTCCTTGCACTCTGCTCATACTAATAATCCTATATGTATCTATTTCTAGCCCTACCACATTCTATCCAGTTTCAGGGGTGAAGAGGATTCTTTCTCAGGAGAAAAAATATCATTTCTCTGCTTATACTGTAAATATTCTTATGTTCCCTTCTTATTGACCTTGCTGCATCAATTATATTCTGTTCTTGTACCTCCAAAAGACAGATTTCTTGTTTCTTCCCCATTAGCAAATGAAGGAGTTTCTATTTCTCCCCTTTGTTTCTAGCCACATCTAGCTTCAACATCTCATGCTTCCTTAGTACTCTTCTTGAACTAGGAGAATATATTCTTCATCTGTATCTTCTAACCTCACATTTCTTAATGACTCACTGCAATCTGTCCGCTGCCTCCATCACACACTGAGAACTTTCTTCTCAAGGAAGTCATCAAATACTCTAAAAATGCAAAAATCAATCATATTTTAATTTCTTATTGTCTTTTTTTTTTTTTTTTTTTTTTTGCGGTATGCGGACCTCTCACTGTTGTGGCCTCTCCCGTTGTGAAGCACAGGCTCCGGACACGCAGGCTCAGCGGCCATAGCTCACGGGCCCAGTCGCTCTGTGGCATGTGGGATCTTCCCAGACTGGGGCACTAACCGGTGTCGCCTGCATCGGCAGGCGGACTCAACCACTGCGCCACCACGGAAGCCCCTCTTATTGTTTTTTATTGTTTTTCAGTTCTAGTCTATTTTTTAAATTAATTTATTTGTTTGTTTTTATTTTTGGCTGTGTTGGGTCTTCGTTGTGCATGGGCTTTCTCTAGTTGCAGTGAGCAGAGGCTACTCTTCATTGTGGTGCACGGGCTTCTCCTTGCGGTGGCTTCTTTTGTTGCAAAGCAGGGGCTCTAGGCATGCAGGCTTCAGTAGTTGTGGCACGCAGTCTCAGTAGTTGTGGCTCTCAGGCTCTAGGGTACAGGCTCAGTAGTTGTGGCTCATGGGCTTAGTTGCTCTGTGGCATATGTGATCTTTCCAGGCCAGGGCTCAAACCCATGTCCCCTGCATTGACAGGGGGATTCTTAACCACTGCACCACCAGGAAAGCCCAGTTCTAGTCTATTGACTTTATTCTTGAAACTTTGTCCTAGTTTCAGACAGAACTTTTTGTTTTCTAACACTTAACCAACCTCTACGTTGCTTTCCCTCTTGAGAACTATCTCTTTCTCTGCTTGTGTGGTAAAGATGATGTTTACTAAATTCAGACTTATACCTTTTTCTCAAGTCTTACACCTTTACCACATTCTCTCTCACCTTTGTCAAATACCAGGATGAAATCTTCTCTTTCAGTATCTCTAAAGAGTGCCTGGCAAGAAATTATCTAATAAATATTTTTTCACTGAATGGATACATGAATCAATCAATTAGTCAATTTTAAGGAAGATGTTGTTTTTAATAAGTGGGAATTGGCATTAGACCAGAGTTCAAATTCTGACACAAATTAGACAAATGTGTTGAATGAGAAAAATAGACCAACAGTATAGCAATAAGAAATTCTTGCAACTGAATTAAACTGGAGGACTCACACCCAATTTAAAGGTATATCTATTAAGTGCCAAAAAATTAATTTCATGAGGAATACTGTGCATACTATTTTCATATGCTCCAGTTTTTTTCCAAAAAATGTCAAAAATTCAATTTTAGAATGTGAACAATCTCAATATTCAAAACATTTATCAGGCCATAAAAGTATGCCTTCTAGACAGAGGAAGCCTATGGGTGGCCGACCACTTTTCAACTTATAATATAGAGAATATTAAAGAGTATCTCAACACTAAATTGCATGAAATTCTTAAACAAGAAGGAAAGAATTTTAAAATCTAAACTGGGATTTTTAAATTGAATTAGAATTAATTGGACATATTACTGCAAATCAAGACAGACAAATCAATAGGTTAAGATTTCTTATTGATGAATAGATAAACTGATAGACAGAATGGCAGATAGGTAGATGTATAGATAGTTGATAGATAGATAGATAGATAGATAGCTTTAGATACTAACTTAATTATTCCCCAGTCCTTATTCTTATTTCAGTCACCTTATTGTTATTACACACAAAATATATATATCCTAGGTCCAGTTATAAGATAATACCTCCACCCTGGTTTAGTAAGATACTAGTACTAAACATCATATTTTAGTTCAGTGAATTGGCAAAAGTGAGAAGGAAAGGAAATAGTCAATAAATGTCTTGGACATCCCTGGTGGCGCAGTGGTTAAGAGTCCGCCTGCCAATGCACAGGATACGGGTTCGAGCCCCGGTCCAGGAGGATCCCACATGCTGTGGGACAGCTAAGCCCCTGCACCATAACTGGTGAACTTGTGCTCTAGAGCCTACAAGCCACAGCTACTGAGCCCTCATTCCACAACTACTGAAGCCTGCATACCTAGAACCTGTGCTCCGCAACAAGAGAAGCCGCCGAAATGAGAAGCCCGGGCACCTCAACGAAGAGTAGCCCCTGCTTGCCGCAACTAGATAAAGCCTGCGCACAGCAGCGAAAACCCAACACAGCCAAAAAAAAGTCAACAACCTGGTTTATTCTAACATTCCTTCTATTTATTTTTTGACCTATGATGGAATCCTATTACTTAAATTTTCTTTTTTTAATCTGTCTATGACTTTATTTGATCTCTCTTATCTGGGTAATACATGAAAACTTGGTTTTCATAAAATATGCGTGGAGGTTAAAAGTGAGCCCTCAGGATATCTTTTAAATGATGGAACAATGTGAGCTGAAGAAAATGTAATTGAATCTTCAATTGAAAATCATTCTTAAAGTGTGTTGAGCAACTATGAAAATCTAGATGAGAGGTATGCAGTAGAGAGCTACTTCAGTGTATTTTTTAAAACATATATCGCAAAAGAATAAACTGAATTGAGCCTTAAGGCCTGAAGTTAAATGAAGCTGAGAGGGACAGCTTACATGACAGATGGCTAAGTCAGGTTTTAAAATGAACCTGACAATCTCTAATACCAAAATGAAATCAACAAGATACATTTTATAAAAATATATGTAAATATTTGAATTAAACATCAACTTTGATTATGGTATCATGGGGTGAAAGAGCCTAGGATGGCTCAGGTGAAAAACATCTGTGGGTGTTGTGATATTGAAATGTGACCGTCATGAAATGACTTCTTAATATGCAAACCCAAACAGAAGCTGCATTAATAAAAATGGCATTGCTTTTATGGTAGAAAATAATTTTCTAATTATTTTTGTTCTAATTATATTTTAATCATTGTTTAGAATAACTGAAATGCTTTTTTTAAAATTAATTGATCCCTACTTATGAAGGACAAAGGGATGTTTGCCCAGAAAGGTTGACCATGATGATAAAACGATGTAGAAATATTTAAAGGAATCTGAGGGGCTTCCCTCGTGGCGCAGTGGTTGAGAATCTGCCTGCTAATGCAGGAGACACGGGTTCGAACCCTGGTCTGGGAGGATCCCACATGCCGCGGAGCAACTAGGTCCGTGAGCCACATCTACTGAGCCTGCGCGTCTGGAGCCTGTGCTCCGCAACAAGAGAGGCCGCGATAGTGAGAGGCCCGCGCATCACGATGAATAGTGGTCCCCGCTTGACACAACTAGAGAAGGCCCTCGCACAGAAACGAAGACCCAACACGGCAAAAATAAATATATAAATTAATGTCAGATGCAGGCTTGTGACATCCTCTGTCACATAGCAGAGGACGTAAGTCAGGCACCAGCAGATAAGCAAAACTTTCACTTAAAAAAAAAAAAAAAAGGAATCTGAGATATTCAAATGGGTTTCTTCATATTTAAGGAACTGCTACCGTAGCCAAGAAGACTATTCCTTCTAGTATTTCTACAAGATGTACGGTAGGACCAGAAGCTGAAATTCACTGGTAATCAGATTCATTTTCAAGGGAAATTTTTCAAGTAATTACAGGTATCCTAGATATAAATGAGTTACTTCAAGAAGAATATGTTTACATAATTGATGTTTTTCAGTTATTTCAAAACAGGTGAATCAAAATATAAATATCTTTTATGGTTATTGTTGATTTTACTTTTGGATTATCAAGTCATATATCCAAGAGCATCCCTTATATGAGTGATGAGTGTATGTAACACTTGTAGCCAAGGTCAAATATTCATGACCTTTTGATCATATATTCCAGGGAAGGCAGGGCCCATTAGTGATCCTTCAGTGTGAGGTCTATTTTCCCTTTTTTTAAATTATTGCACAATCAATGTGCGCTAAATTTGTATGACATTTCCAAACAAACCAACATTTTAGAACAGATTCACTTATTACTGTATGGCAAAATTGGTCATAACCTTAAGAAATAAACTCTAAAACTTTGCACTGAGTATTAGAAATACGTGCTCTAAAGCAAGGTTTTGTGATGGTAAAAGAAAAGACTATATGATCAGGTTTCCCTAGAAAACAATTTGTTTATTAAAACAAGATTAACACTATCCTAATCTCTTCAATATGAAGGGGTCCAATTAAACTCTCAAAATATAAATGCAATATACTTCTTCTCAGGGTATTTGGGATATAAAGCAAATTAATATGAACAACATTTCAAATTAATTTTATAGTATAAAAGTATGCAAATATATAATAATAACACTTAAATTAACAAAACATTATACTGGGAATGTTTACAGAACTTTTTAAAAGAAAAATAAATAACTTTAGTTTTAGGTTCACAATAAATTAGAAAAGGAAATAACCGTTTCTTGGTATTTTAATAGTTCTTAACAATTGCAGATACAAAATCATGAAGTTCCCCAACTGCTTAAGTCTACATTTGTTTTCTGGATTCCTATTAAATTTATACACCATCCAATCTTACATAACTCAAAAGGATAATTTTCAGTTCCCTGAAGGAATGTATGGTATCTTATTTTTCTTCTGTAGTTTTCATAAACCCAAACAGTGTGTATGTAGAAAATAGTGGATGTTTAGTGAATATGTAGCAATTAATAGATTATTTAGATCTAGAGGTAGAGTTTTCTAAACGCCAATGAGTTTTTCTTTTCCCGTAGAAAATGTTTTCTTATATTGTTATGCACAGAGGTGAATATAGTTTAAGGTAAATTATCAGGGTACACGTAAAGCCAAAAACAGTCAGTTTAGAAGCAAAAGATAAGTTTTATTGCCACTGAGTTGGATGAAATTCTAAAATTATTTTACTGAAATTCTCCACACATCTTAAGAGCTCTAAGTCTCAATATGTTAGACCATGGGAAGATTTCATCCTGGTAAAATGCAAATGTCCCGTTTGTTTTGGTGTCCTATCTTTGGCACATCTGTGTGTGTATGTGAGTCATTATGAGGAGGGAGCCAAAAGAAAATTGTCAAAATGCACCTGTCCATTAGTGAGTCCTCATGCCCAGAAGAAACTTTCTGGCACCATCTGGTTGTAATTTTATTCTCTGAAGCATGAGAATTGATGGACCTTTTAATTTCTATCTCAGGTAGTATAATTGCAGATGCTATTCTTATTCAAATGGGCCACATTTTACCCATGGACAAAAGCATACAATTCCCATTGACTTTAATATTTGGACAAGCACAAGAAAATGACAAGAGAATTCAGCCTAATGCTTCTAATTGCTTTATGAATCTTAATAAGCCTGCTTAACTTAATAATGCTCAATTGTGAAGACTTTTACAGGTTATTTATTCACTTGTCATAAAAAGCATTTTCTTGAACCCTTTCTGAAAGGGCTGTGTTTTCATTAGAGAGCAGCTTCTTTTCTTTCTGTGGCCAAAAATCATGGTGGTGAGTCATGGATTTTATGCAAACAAAGGAAATCTGAGAAAGACTGAAAATATTAATCCCAAAGTTCCAGCAGACACAGAAAGTGCATGACCCAAAAGGATGAAGGCTTGAAAAAATTTATGCAGTGCATTTTTTCACACAAAGACAAGTGCAGTTTGTACAGAACATAAAGAATCATAGCTAATTACACTGGTTTTAGTTGGATTTGTGCTACATCCAATGCTTTATAGAACCATCTCTACTGAAAAGGGAAAAGATAGACAAATTGTAAAATATACAGAGAAGCTGACTATAGAGAACTAAGTGAAGTAAATACAGGCAACATCACTGATAGGAAAGAATCAGCATAAAGTAAGAATGAAGCATATATTTCTAAGAGGAGATAAAAAGGAAATTAATTTTGAACCTTAAATATAACCTAATTTCCTATTTCTGCACTTTAAGTTATTAAATATAGACATATGTCTCTGGATATGCCTATTCCCAGACACAATAAGTAAATACTTCCTTCAAGTATGAGATCATGTTGCCCTTACATACTTTGAGGCCAACAATATTGTAGGGTGATAACAACAGTAAGTCATGGTGTGAGGGGTTAAGGAGAGCTGATCTATCCTATCCCTATTGAATAGCAATAATATGTTCAACAAAAGGAGTTGACATTAAAACATTTATACACACATAAACACACATGGGCACACACACAAAGGGAACAACAACAAAAAATACATATTGGGGCAAGCAACTCTCCAAGCTTTGGCAGACAAACTTACCAGGCTTAATGATTAAGAATCATATCATTTCTCTCTTTTTAGAGTAATCAGTTCTTAACGGCCAGCATATTTTTGAGGCAAAAGATTAATCAATTCTCTGGTTTATATATTCCTTAGTTTATATATTCCTTAGAATGAAATTCCTTAGTTTATATATTCCTTAGAATGAAATACCGGTGTTACACATAACACTGCTCACATGTAACAAATCCTACTTTGTGTTATTAAGAATCCACATCACTGATGGGAAGTCTTCAGTTCACAGGGGAGGGAACGAAGGAGAGGTCTGGGCTCAAAAACCATTGGGTTGATGATCTCCATTATGTCACAGAGAGAAAGTCTACAGTTTCTGATACAGACGAGAATGTATGTCAGCCCAAGACTACACAGATTTGCATTTCTCAATTGAATGTCATTTCTCAAAGTCCAACAGTGGTCATCCTACTCCATATATCTTATCTTAACATGCCAGGGGATAGGTTCTTCCTGAGTCATATAGGTCTCTTGTAGATGTTGGCATGATAGGGGCAGGCAACTGGAGATAAAATTACAGTAACTGGGAAAATGTGGTTGCTAGATTGTTATATTAAAGGCAAATTTTAGAGTAACTAAAAAGGAAAACAGAAAGTTCCATTATACAAATAATAACAGATTTAAAATCTTTTAATAAATACATTAAAAACATTATGTATATTAATCATATAACAGGCATTCAAATGCACACACACACACACACACACACACACATACTATCTGATGAATAATGCCCCAATTTTACAAAGGAAGAAAGTATTTCTTAAGTGAGTTGTCCAATGTTATATATCTGATTTCTAAGATTTATTCTGGACATATAAAGTTAATACCTGCAGCAAATTTCTGGAACTCCAAGAAGGGCAAGTAAGTTCAGTTGGGAAATCTATGAAATGATATATTAAATGTGATTTTATACAGGTTCTGGGGTCCTAAAGCCAAGTAGATGTTCCTAAAAAAATATTTATTAGTGCTTAATATAGAAGACTTCTGCAAAAGATTGGTGCGTATGAACTTAATCAATAACCAAATCTTACTGAAATGATTAAGTTAATAAAAAATCAGATAGAATTTAAGTAGATCCTGGAAGTTACAGAAAAGTATGTTCCACGTTCTGCAGCCTTTGCCTATATACTGACCTTCCTCAACTTACAACAAGACTACATCCTGATAACACATCATACATTGAAAATATTGTAAGTTGAAAATGCATTTAACACACATTTACTACCAAACATCATAGCTTAGTCGAGACAATTAAATGTGCTCAGAACCCTTTACATTAACCTAGAGTTAGGCAAAATCATCTAACACAAAGCCTATTTTATAATAAAATTCTGAAAGTCTCATGTAATTAATTGAATACTGTATTGAAAGTGAAAAGCAGAATGGTTGTAAGAGTATCAGTTGTTTACTCTGGTGATCTTGTGGATGACTGCGAGCTGTGATCACTGCCCCTGTTCAGCATCCAGAGAGAGAATGGTACTGCACATCACTAGCCTGGGAAAAGATCAAAATTCAAATTTTGAAGTACAATTTTTACTGAATATTGCATCCCTTGCACACCATCGTAGAGTTGAAAAATCATTAGTCATTATTCGAACAATTGTAAGTCAGAGACTGTCTGTACCCTAATCTGCATTTGGGACAAAAATAATAGAGTGACTCTAAAGATACACACACACAGACACAAAATTTTCTTTAAAATGTGTATTTTAGCATTAAAACAAGTACAAGAACCTAGAGCAGAACAAATTAAGGTAAATGGGGATAAATGTTAGAAGCATATGTAGATCTCAAAACCAAAGAACACTAAAATTACAATGTATTACTGCAAATCAACAATTTTTGTTAGCAGGTATACTTGGAAATATGGTTTTAAGTATAATTTTATGAGCCCAGGAAATAAAATTTAGAATGTAAATATTATGACGATAATCAAGATCAACTAATACAGATGTCTGAATAAGTGTCATGAAGCTGGTTAAAAACTAAATGGAAATGTCAAATGTTATTCTATGAAGAAAAGTTATGCCATGATAAATAATAATATTATTTGTATTTAAATATCCATATAACATTACCAAATTAGAGAGAACAATAAGGTGGAAAATGTCAGTCAAATTCTCTCAAATATGATTGCAGAAAATATTCTATTTCTTATTAAAACAGTATACACACATACACACACATACACACATATATATCAGAAATGTTTTTGAAATGCCAGATTTTGTTAACAAGCAGAAGAATTAGATATTAAAATATGCCTTCTGTATGGTGGAGGGTATGAATGGAGTATATATGGCCTTTGCACCCTATGCTAGTGAAAGTATAAACCCCTATAAAAGAGAAATTTGAATAATATGTAAGAAAATTCTATAGGTGTTTATCCTTCACTACAACCACATTTTTGAAATCTATTTTATTCTAGCAAGTACATATGTGCTTTTTTTGTAGAAATCAAAAAATAATGATACTAAAATTCATATGTCATTGCAAAGGACCTACAATTACCAAAACAAGTCTGAAAAAGAAAATTAAGTTGGATGATTAACACTACCTGATTTCAGGAATCATGGTAAAGTTACAGTAATCAAGATAGTATGGTACTGTTAAGATAGACAAATCAGTGTTCAGAATAGAGTCCAGAAAAAAAGGCCCACACTGATTTTAACATGAATGTGAAAATAATTCAGTAGAGAAAGGATAGTCTTTTTTAATAAAGTGAATATTCACCTATAATAAAATGAACCTCAATCCATACCTTGTACCGTATACAAAAGTTCACTCAAAATAGATCACAGATGTAAATGTCAAACTTAACACTATAAAAATTATTGAAGAGATCACAAGGGAAAGTCTTCACCACATTAGGTTAAGCAAGACTTCTTAGATATGATAGCTAAAGCATGATCTCTAAAAATACACAAATACCTACCTTCATATCCATTTTATAGAAAATTGTCCTCAGTACTTACAAATAGAACCCTCAGGAGAGGCTTCTCAGGGGCAAGGACCTCAAATCTTGGCTTTGTATTAAAAAGTGAACACTAATGAGATTCCATTGTCAGCTGTTAGTGTATGTGTGTGTCGGGGTGGGGGGAGGACATATTTGATGCTGCTCCAATAAGATCTGTTGAGACGATCACTTACTGAAACACCTTTATGACTTTTATTTGCCTCTAACTACTTAATAAAAAGGCAAAGATAATCTCCTCTTTATCTCCCATGGTGCACTGCTATTTGCCAACTTTACAATAAACTATGATTTATCTGAAGCAGTTATGAAATTGATGTGGAGAAGAGAAAAATGCATCTGAGACTTAACTTTGTGATTATTAGTCATTGAAGCTGCCTCCTGTAATTACTTATAGTTTTATTTTAAAACACTGCTCCATCATTCTTCCTCAATAGTCTTGAAATTAAAAGTTGAGGGGCTTCCCTGGTGGTGCAGTGGTTGAGAGTCCGCCTGCCGATGCAGGGGACACAGGTTCGTGCCCCGGTCCAGGAAGATCCCACATGCCATGGAGCGGCTGGGCCCGTGAGCCATGGCCGCTGAGCCTGCACATCCGGAGCCTGTGCTCTGCAACGGGAGAGGCCACAACAGCGAGAGGCCCATGTACCACAAAAAAAAAAAAAAAAAAAAAAAAAAAAATTGACGCAACTTGATTTCATCAGCTGCTAGCATAGTCATCGGCATTCCACCCCACACTAAATTTCTTTTCCCACTACCCCCAAAGAAACAAGTTGGCTCAAATATTCCCCTCATATCTCTATCTTCTCTATTTAAGAGCACCAGTCTTGGAACAGGTGGAACATTTCCTCTTACTGCTGAACTAGATTCTCCACTTTCCCAAGTATCACACCCTTGAAAGGGTGTGTCATGGCATTTCAACCCTCCTTTGAAGGAGGACATGAAATCTCAAATGAAAATCTACAGCTGTTTCCCAATAAATTAAAGAATATTTTGGAACATACTTTGTTTTGTGCACATCCTAAACGGTTCCTTCCTGTATCTGTTTAAACAGCAACAACAAAAGAGATAAAATATATGTACATTAGTATTGTGGTAAGGTACAAAAAAGAAGAGATATGTTGATTGACTATTACAGCCTACAATATGCTCATTAAATGCATTAATTCCTCCCTTCAATCATCCAGAGTATCTGCAAACATCCATTGAGGTTTTTACCATGTGTCTGGCACTCTGCTAGAGATGAAGGGTAACAGATTAATAAGGCATGAGTCTAGCTTTAAGTATCTCAGAGTTCACAAAGTTTTCACTCATACTACCACTCCCAGTGCATTCTCATGGTCTGACTTGCAAAGTGACTCCTTCATTCTCTCTGTTGTAACCCCTGACATGGATTCACAATTATCTACACATCTTTCAGATAGTCAGAGCTAAACAATTTTTAAAGAAAGAATACATCTATTTGCAATTCCACTTTGGTTTCAAATTAGGGCACCTCTTTTACTCTGCAGTATTTTGACCTTCCTTCTCTGTTTTCAAATCAACAGAATCAGAAACATCTATATAAAGCCTTTTTAAATTTGTTCACAAAGTAAAGCAAACTCATTGTTGGAACATAGCACAGTGTTCTTTGTGCAAGAGTAGATTTTATTTCTTAGAAATAAATGGAAAAAAATAAGGGATGGGACTAATTTTTCTCTAAAGAGTTTTCTATTTTGACAATATCTATTTTCATCTCTCTTCAATACAGATGGCATAAAAAAATTATCCTCATATGATTTACATTCATTATTGGTTTTATATTGGAAAACATCCCAGAAAAGCAAAAAAAGTCTGGCAATTAACTGAAACAAAACAAAAGGGATGCATTTATTTTCATATGTAATTACTTATTTATTTAGAGAATAAACCTGAGCCTGTACTGATGATTGCCTTTTTTTGCAGAGGGAAGATACAATCTATTTGAAATAAATATAATATTTATAAGTTGATAATAGATAATGATATATTAAATGTGAGGTTCTAATTAAAATATTTTTATATTTGTTATTTTTTCTCAATTGATTTCTCAAATAGTTTACCCAAACTAGAGTAAACCACATTCTTCGCCACTTCCCTATGAGATCTTACATTCATAACTGAGGGTCTCTCTTCTCTTCTCTTCTCTTCTCTTCTCTTCTCTTCTCTTCTCAAGAAAAGAAGCCAAATCCTCATGAAAAGAGCAAACCAACAATAATACAACCTTTAACTTTAACTCAAAAGTGCTTTGGAGTAGATATTAAGCCAAGGCAAAGGAGAAAAAGGAAAGAGTAAACAAAAGGGGGAGAGGAAGCTGTCCCTGAGAAATTGTGGTCTCAAGTGATGCCCTCCCACAAATGTGACCCAGTGTACACATAGCCTGTGTTAGCAGAGGATGTGCAACATTTGAAATGTGTTTTGAGATGGGCTCAAATGACTTCTTCTGGAATTTTATAACTAAGTCAGTAACTGCCAAGTATCAATGTTTACCAGGATTATGGTAAGTGGCATAAAACCTTATCAATGAGAAGCTGTATAAACAGGCTGATATAGATTTCACATGTTAGAATTAACAGTGATTTTAAAGCAAATGTGCTTACCATATTGAAAGCACCAAATAACAATCTAGAATTTATTATAGGAAATAGAAAGCTATAAAAAGTGGCCAGACTGATGTAAAAGAGAACAAAACAGGTATTCTAGAATTTAAACATTTAATAACAAAATTAAAAACCTTACAGGTTATATTTAGAAGTGAAATGATGTAGCAGATTGGACTCAGAGTAGAAAGAACCAGTGAACTAGAAGATTATATTAAACTACTCAGAATGCAGCAAAGAAAGAAAAAATTAAAGGTTGACAATACAGAAAAGAAAATAAAAGCCATGAGGATTATAGAAGGAGGATCCAGAATATTCTTGAAATAAGTTCTCTAAGTAAAAATATAGAAAGAATATAGTGCTAAGACAAATTTTGAGGAGATAAAAACAGGACATGTGAGTATTAAGAAACAATGTCAAGCTGGAATTCATACATAAAAGATTCCTTCTGAGAATGCTATTTAATCCAACCTTCATCTCATTTTCAGAAATTTGTGCTCCTACAACATCCTATGCTTATTGTTAACACAATGCTTATTACAGTTTTTTATAATAACCTATTGACTTTTATTTCTTCTGGTTAGATTTTTAACTGAGTGAAGGCAATTCATTTGTTTCTATTTCTTAATTTTAAATGCCTGGCTAAATTTAGGTCACCAAAAAGGATTTAGTTATTATTTGTTTTTTGAATTAATTGACTTCCTCTTGGGACCTATAGCTCTTTTATAGTACAGTGAAATTGCATCCAATTCAATGATTATATTAACTTTTCTGAGCAAATGTATTGAAGGCACAATCTGTGGTAGTGTTTTCATTCTCTCTAGGGTCTTTTCTTTATGCACACATTCATTCAAAATTATTTATTGGATACCTACTATGTAATGCATTGTTCTTGATATTGGGACAATATTTATGACCAATAGACCAATTACATTCTTATTTGTAGTTAAAGATCTAATAAAGTGTGGCAGATAAAAATGTAAGTAAATAAACAAATAAGATGATTTCAGGGAATAATGAGCTCTATGAAGGAAATAAGTAGAGTGATGGGATGTTTGAGGAATGGGTACCTTAAAAGGAAAATTCATGTGTTAAGTTCAAAATTTATGTTACAAAGAGAGACTAAAAGGAACAGGGTTTTTTTCCTTGTATTATTTCCATAGCAAATGGCTATCATAAAAGACCTTGAAAGAATATGTCTCTGATGTAGGCAATCTCTACAGGACATTTTTGTAGGGCAATATGCAATTTAAATGGATTATAAATGTGAAAAGGCTCAAAATAATATACCTATTCATAAAAGTTATATCAAACACTCAATATATTAATTTCCCTATCTTTACGTAAGTTCTTAAATCTAACTGAGAAATTTACAGTCTACTTAAGGAGACAGGATTTTTAAAAACTTGTAGCTTGTTATCAATACAGAGCAGTGAGGATATAGACCTAGTATTCAGTCTCATGTGAGTTGACACATTATGTGTTTTAGTCCTGTAGTCTTTGTGGCCCTGCCTATCATTTATTTTTATTCAGGAATGTAGTTTTCTTTCCTTTAATCTCATGTTTTGCCAAACGTCAGAGAAATGATGGTGAAAACACTCCATCAATCATTATGGTAAGAATAGAAGGCATTACCACCTCATCATTCAATTAAGTTACTTTGAGAACTAGGCTTCAATTTCTGAAAAGTATAGTAGAGTTACAATGACTACTTCTTTCTTGTAATGTCTCCTTCCAGAGGAAAAGACAGCCAAGTCTTCAGCGATGCTTGTTCAATACTAGACTTCCTGGGCCCTTGTTTTCACTTTTTAATAATTGGAAAGAAGGAGCCATTTACTAACACATTTCTCCTAGTAGATGACCATTCTGATAAATATTTTGATAAAAAACAAACAGTTGGTATGAAGGAGATTTGTGAATTTACATAAGTTGTGACTTTAAATTTATCTTTGAATTTTAAACAACTATATTTAAAGTTCTCCTTGTCCCCTGTCATAAGGTAAAATGAGGATGATTCATTTGAATAGCACCTGGTAAGAATTGAAATAAAATTAGGTTGTTTTTGACATAGAACATTGTAGGAAGTCACGATGTACTATTAAAAATATTTTTTCATTGTTGGGAGGAAAATTTAGACGACATTCTGGATACACTGCTTGCCATAATCATTTTTAATATTAAAACAGTAGAAAGAGTGTGGTTTGTAGTTCTTAGATTTCTAATACACTCTAGCACAATTGTGCTTCAGTAGAAGACACCTATCTGAAAAGCAAATGTAACATGCCTGAAACCAAACTATTTGCATTTCCAGAGTATAAAAATTACTGAACTGTGCCAATATCTGTGGCAGAACACTTGAGCAAAGTAGAGTTAGTAATGTCATTTATACAAAGACTATAAAGCAATTTCTGTACATTTTTATTTCATAGGGAAAAGGAGGCACCTTGAGTCAAAGAAAAAAATAATTGAAGATGAGGAAATAATATTGTTAAGAATGAAAGGCAGGGAATAAAGTAAATGTATGTAAATCCACAGGTTTCTTTTCCTAAATTGCAACAAGAGTATAAATTGAAGGAGGGTTAAGTAATTTAGAGTTTCTAGACTTTTGAAAATATAATTAGTTTTATCAGAGTGGTATAAATTTGTGTATCCACTAAGTCATTGTTAAACTTTGAGGAGTTTTAAATTGGACACTACTCCTTAGAGAAATGTCTAATTCTAGAGCTGCAGGAGAAAATATAGATGATGAAACTAAAGTTTCTTGTAGTGCTGAAAAGAAAGGAAATATTCAAAAAATAATAATAAGAAGAAGAAGAATAAAGCATGCCCAAGGAAAGGATACAGGAGAAAATAGAAAGAGTGTCCAATGATCAAAGCTGAAAATTAGAAAAAACAAAAAAACAAACAAAGCAGGAGAAAAGCATAATATTATATTATAAACCAAAATATAAAATAAATATCCACAAGCTATTACCAATATATATAAATGATGGAATAAAGAAATGAGGGAGAAAGAACATTTCTCTTGTGCAGAAGAATTCCAAATAACTTATGTAGGTACTCTGCTTTCAGCTCTGGAATATAACTCACTCTGTAAATATGGACTGCATATTGTGGCTTCTTTCCAAAGGGTACAATATGGAAAGTGGAAAAAAGAGTAACTTTACAATGGTAAAAATTTAAAAATACTACTTCAGACAGGTGACCAAAATCAACATCAACAGTGTTAAGTTATAGTGGTAGCATGTACCCTTGAAGTGATCTGATAAAAATTGTACTTTATCTCTGTGGTCTTCCTTCCATAAACCAATATACCCTATCTAACCATGAAAAAAACATTAGACAAATTGCACCACAGGATCAGCCTACAAAATTCTTCACCAATATTCTTTAAAACTGTCAATGTTATCAAAGACAAAGCAAGTCTGACAAGCTGTAACAGACCAAAGGAGCCTAAAGAACATGAACAATTAGATGTAATACACTATTTTGGAGTTTGACCCTGAAACAGAAAAAGAACATGATGTGAAATCTAAGGACTATATAAAGTGTAAACTATAGTTAATACTAGTGTAGCAATATAGGTTTATTAATTGTGTCAAATGTATCAGAGTAATGTAAGATGTTTCAAACTTCTTTAAAATTGCCTTATTCTGCATTAAGTGTAATGTCCAAAGTCATGTAACAGATGTTTTCCTTAGACCATCTAAAGAATTAATTAATTAATTAATTTTTTTTTGCGGTACACAGGCCTCTCACTGTTGTATCCTCTCCCGTTGCGGAGCACAGGCTCTGGACCCGCAGGCTCAGCAGCCATGGCTCACGGGCCCAGCCACTCCGCGGCATGCTGGATCTTCCCCACACCGGGGCACAAACCTGTGTCCCCTGCATCGGCAAGCAGACTCTAAACCACTGCACCACCAGGGGAGCCCAAGAATTATTTTTTATTAGAATGATATTTAGATTCCAACTGAGAATAAAGTTATTTTGACTCAACTATACACTTAGGAAACTTCTAATTGGTAGAAAAGGTATTTCAGAAGTGTTCTTTATGCAAAACATAGGTAATATACATGGAGTGGTGAAACTAATAAAATTAAGAAACACAAAAATGTCAGTAAAGAACACAAAACCCCAATGGGACAGTAGCAAGACAGTATAATCAATATACCTGCTTAAAGACTGACACATATTATAATAAATTATTATTATATTATTATATTATTCTCTCTCTTCAGAGAGAGAAGAGCTCAAGATGGCAGAGTAAGCAGATGTAGAGCTTACCTCCCACATGAACACAGCAAAAATACATCTACATGTGGAAACTAAGCACTGAAAACAAGCAGGAGGATTACTGCACAAACTTGGTGTTAAGAAAGATACACACTTATTCAGAAAGGGAGGGAAGAAAAGTATTTGGGTCAGGACCTGTGTGCCTGGGAGGGACATCAGAGGAAAAAGGAGTTTGTTGGGGTGAATACCCATCCAGGGAGTAAATGAGTCGTGGACTCAGTGTCCCAGCCTTGTGGTCCTTGGCAGAGGAAACAAAGGACAAAGGACTAAAGATAATTTAATAAACCAAGATGTAGCTTAAAACATAAAAAAGTACAAAAGGAACTATAACTTAAATATACAGTTAAAGGATAAGCATGAAGGTATAAAATATGACATCAAAAACATAAACTGTGGTATAAGGGAGTAAAATCTTTTAGAATGTATTTGAACTTAAATGTTTACCAGTTTAAAACAAGTAGATGTAATTATGGATTAACATATAAACGTCAGAGTAACCACAAATCAAAAACGTACAACAGATACACAAAAATCTAAAAGAAAGGAAGAGAGAGGACTTTCAGGAGGGTAGAGGAGTAAGACGTGGAGATCACCTTCCTCCCTACAAATACATCAGAAATACATCTACATGTGGACCAACTCCTGCAGAACACCTACTGAACACTGGCAGAAGACCTCAGACTTCCCAAAAGGCAAGAAATGCACCACATACCTGGGTAGAGCAAAAGAAAAAAGGAAAACCAGAGATAAAAGAATATGGATGGGACCTGCACCTCTGGGGGGGGAGCTGTGAAGGAGGAAACGTTTCTATACACTAGGAAGCCCCTTAACTGACAGAGAGAAGGGGTGGCAGGGGGAAGCTTCGGAGCCATGGAGGAGAGTGCAGGAACAGGTGTGTAGAGGGCAAAGCAGAGAGATTCCCACACAGAGGATTGGTGCCAACCAGAACTCACTAGCCTGAGAAGCTTGTCTGCTCACCTGCTGGGGAAGGTGGGGGCTGGGAGCTGAGGCTCTGGCTTCGGAGATCAGATCTCAGGGAGAGGACTGGAGTTGGCTGCATGAACACAGCCTGAAGGGGGCTAATGTATCACAGCTAGCCTGGAGGGAGTCTTGGGAAAAGTCTGGACCTGCCAAAGAGGCAAAAGACCATTGTTTTGGGGTGCATGAGGAAAGGGGATTCAAAGAACAGCTCAAACGAGCTCCAGGAAAGGGCGCAAGCTGTGGCTATCAGCGCAGATCCCAGAGATGGGCATGAAATGCTAATGTTGCTGCTGCAGCCAACAAGAATCCTGTATGCAAGCACAGGTCACTATCCACAAATCCCCTCCTGGGAGCCTGTGCAGCCTGCCACTGCCAGGGTCCCATGATGCAGGGACAACTTCACTGGGAGAACACACAGCACACCTCAGACAGTTGCAAAGTCACACTGGCCTCTGCCGCCAATGTTCACCCTGCATTCTGTACACCTCCCTCGCCACAGCCTGAGTGAGCCAGAGCTCCCTAATCAGCAGCTACTTTAACCCTGTCATGTCTGAGTGGGGAACAGATGCCCTCAGGTGACGTACACACAGAGGCTGGGCCAAATCCAAAGCTGAACACCAGGAGCTGTGTGAACAAAGAAGAGAAAGGGAAATTTCTCCCAGCAACCCAGGAGCAGTGGATTAAATCTCCATAATCAACTTGATGTACCCTGTATCTGTGGAATACCTGAATAGACAAAGAATCATCCCAAACTTGATGCAGTGAACTTTGGGAACAACTGTAGACTTGGGGTTACCTTTCTGCATCTAGTTTGTTTCTGATTTTATGTTTTCTTCATTTAGTATTTACAGCCTATTATCATTGGTACATTTGTTTATTGATTTGGTTGCTCTCCATTTTTTTTTAATATATATATATATTTTTTTCCCTCTTTCTCATTTTGTGCGTGTGTATGTGTATGCTTCTTTGTGTGATTTTGTCTGCATAGTTTTGCTTTTACCATTTGTCCAAGGGTTCTGTCTGTCTGGTTTCTTTTTGGGGTCTTTTTGGTTTAGTTCTTAGCACTTCTTATCATTGGTGGATTTTTTTTTCTGGTTTGGTGGCTCTCTACTTTCTTTCTTCTTCATAATTACTTTTTTAAAAATTTTAATCACATATTTTTTGTTTTTAATAAATTTCTTTATTTTATTTTTTTTCCCATTTTTCTTTCTATTTTTTTCTCCCTTTTCTTCTCAACAGTGTGGCTGGCAGGGCCTTGTAGCTCCAGCCAGGTGACAGACCTGAGCCTCTGAGGTGAGAGAGCTGAGTTCAGGACACTGATACATCCGAGACCTCCTGGTCCCATATAATATCAAATGGAAAAAGCTCACCCAGAGATCTCCATCTCAATGCTAAACCCCAGCTCCACTCAATGACCAGCAAGCTCCAGTGCTGCACACCCTATGCCAAACAACTAGCAAGACAGGAACACAACCCTAACCATTAGCAGAGAGACAACCTAAAATCATAATAGGTTCTCAGACACCCCAAAACACACCACCGGTTGTGGTCCTACCTATCAGAGAGACAAGATCCAGCCTCAACCACCAGAACACAGGCACTAGTCTCCTCCACCGGAAAGGTGACACAACCCACTAAACCAACATTACCCACTGGGGGCAGACATTAAAAACAATGGGAATTATGAACCTACAGAATGCAAAAAAGAGACCACAAACACAGTAACTTAAGCAAAATAAGAAGACAGAGAAATACACAACACATGAAGGAACAAGGTAAAAACCCACCAGACTGAATAAAAGAAGAGGAAATAGATATTCTAGCTGAAAATCAGTTCAGAGTAATAATAGTAAAGATGATCCAAAATCTTGGAAATAGAATGGAGAAAATACAAGAAATGTTTAACTGGAAACTAAAAGAACTAAAGAGCAAGAAAACAATGATGAACAACAAAATAAATGGAATTAAAAATGCACTAGAAGAAATCAATAGCAGAATTACTGAGGCAGAATGGATAAGTGACCTGAAAGATAAAATAGTAGAAATAACTACCACAGAGCAGAATAAAGAAAAAAGAATGAAAAGAATTGAGGACAGTCTCCGAGACCTCTGGGAAAACATTAAGTTCACCAACATTCAAATTATAGGGGTCCAAGGAGAAGAAGAGAAAAGAAAAGAGACTGAGAAAATATTTGAAGAGATTATAGTAGAAAACTTCCCTAATGTGGAAAGGGAAATAGATAATTGGTCCAGGAAAGTCAGAGAGTCCCACACATGATAAATCCAAGGACAAACATGCTAAGACACATATTAATCAAACTATCAAAAATTAAATACAAAGAAAATATATTAAAAGGAGCAAGGGAAAAGCAGCAAATAACATACAAGGGAATCCCTATAAGGTTAATCCCTATAAGGTTAATCCCTATAAGGTTAATCCCTATAAGGTTAAGTTTCTGATGATCTTTCAGCAGAAACTCTGCAAGCCAGAGGGGAGTGGCAGGACATATTTAAATTGATGAAAGAGAAAAACCTACAACCAAGATTACTCTACCCAGCAGGATCTCATTCAGATTTGAGAAAGCAGACAAGCAAAACCTAAGACAATTGAGCACCACCAAACCAGCTTTAAAACAAATGATAAAGGAAATTCTCTAGGCAGGAAACACAAAAGAAGGGAAAGACCTACAGTAACAAACCCAAAATAATTATGAAAGTGGTAATGAGAACATACATATCGATAATGACCTTATATGTAAATGGATTAAATGTTCCAACCAAAAGACACAGACTGGCTGAATGGATACAAAACAAAGACCTGTATATATGCTGTCTACAAGAGACTCACTTCAGACCTAGGGACACATACAGACTGAAAGTGAGGGGATGGAAAAAGATATTCCATGCAAATGGAAATCAAAAGGAAGCTGGAATAGCAATACTCATATCAGACAAAATAGACTTTAAAATAAAGACTATTACAAGAGAAAAAGAAGGACACTACATAATGATCAAGGGATCAATCCAAGAAGAAGATATAAAATTGTAAATATTTATGCACTCAACAAAGAAGCACCTCAATACATAAGCAAATGCCAACAGACATAAGGAGAAATTCACAGCATCACAATAATAATAGGGGATTTTAACACCCTATATACAACAATGGACAGATCATCGAAAATGAAAATAAATAAGGAAACACAAGCTTTAAATGACACATTAGAAAGATGGATTTAACTGATATTTATAGGACATTCCACCCAAAGAAACAGAACACACTTTCTTCTCAAGTGCTCATGGAAAATTCTCCAGGACAGGACATATCTTGGGTCACAAGTCAAGTCTTGGTAAGTTCAGGAAATTTGAAATTGTATCAAGTATCTTTTTGGACCACAATGCTATGAGACTAGATATCAATTACAGAAAAAGAATCTGTAAAAAATACAAACATATGGAAGATAAACAATACACTACTAAATAACCAAGAGATCACTGAAGAAATGAAAGAGAAAAAAAATACATAGAAACAAATGACAATGGAAACATGATGACAATGAAAACCTATGGGATGCAGCAAAAGAAGTTCTAAGAGGGAAGATTATAGCAACACAATCCTACCTCAAGAAACAAGAAGTATCTCGAATAAACAACCTAACCTTACACCTAAAGCAATTAGAGAAAGAAGAGAAAAAAACAACAACCCAAAGTTAGCAGAAGCAAAGAAATCATAAAGATCACATTAGAAAGAAATCAAAAAGAAATAAAGGAAATGATACCAAAGATCAATAAAACTAAAACTGGTTCTTTGAGGCGATAAACAAAATTGTTAACCCATTAGCGAGACTCATCAAGAAAAAAAGAGAGAAGACTCAAATCAATATAATTAGAAATAAAAAAGGAGAAGTAACTACTGACACTGCAGAAATACAAAGGATCATGAGTGATTACTAGAAGCAACTATATGCCAATAAAATGGAAACCTGGAAGTAATGGACAAACTCTTAGAAAAGCACAACCTTCCAAGACTGCACCAGGAGGAAATATAAACAAACCAATCTCAAGCACTGAAATTGAAACTGTGTTTAAAAATCTTCCAACAAACAAAAGCCCAGGACCAGATGGCTTCACAGGTGAATTCTATCAAACTTTTAGAGAAGAGCTAACGCCTATCCTTCTCAAACTCTTCCAAACTATAGCACAGGGAGGAACATACCCAATCTATTCTATGAGGCCATCATCACGGTGACACCAAAACCAGACAAAGATGTCACAAAAAAAGAAAGCTACAGGCCAATATCACTGATGAACATAGATGCAAAAATCCTTAAGAAAACACTAGCAAACAGAATCCAACAGCACATTAAAAGGATCATACAGCATGATCAAGTGGGGTTTATCCCAGGAATGCACGGGTTCTTCAATATATGCAAATCAATCAATGTGCTAAGCCATATTAACAAATTGAAGGATAAAAACCATATAATCATCTCAATAGTTGCAGAAAAACCGTTTGACAAAATTCAACACCCATTTTGATAAAAACCCTGCAGAAAATATGCATAGAGGGAACTTACTTCAACATAATAAAAGCCATGTATTACAAATCCACAGCCAAAATCATTCTCAATGGTGTAAAAACTGAAAACATTTCCACTAAGATCAGGAAAAAAACAAGTTTGTCCACTCTCACCACTATTTTTTAACATAGTGTGGAAGTTTTAGCCACAGCAATCACAGAAGAAAAAGGAATCCAAATCCGAAAAGAATAAGTAAAACTGTCACTCTTTTCAGATGACATGATACTATACATAGAGAATCCTAAAGATGCTACATGAAAACTACTGGAGATAATCAATGATGTTGGTAAAGTAGCAGGATACAAAATTAATGCACAGAAATCACTTGCATTCATATACACTAATGATGGAAAGTCTGAAAGAGAATTAAGGAAACACTCACATCTACCATTGCAACAAAATGAATAAAATACCTAGAAATAAACCTATCTAAGGAGACAGAAGACCTCTATGTAGAAAATTATAAGACACTGATAAAAGAAATTAAAGATGATACAAACAGATGGAGAGATATACCGTGGTTTTGGATTGGAAGAATCAACATTGTGAAAATGACTACCCAAAGCAATCTACAGATTCAGTACAATCCCTATGAAACTACCAATGGCATTTTTCACAGAACTAGAACAAAACATTCCACAATTTGTATGGAAACACAAAAGACCCCAAATAGTCAAAGCAATCTTGAGAAAGCAAAACGTAGCTAGAGGAATCAGGCTTCCTTACTTCAGACTGTACTACCAAGCTACAGTAATCAAGGCAGTATGGTACTGGCACAAAAACAGAAATATAGATCAATGGAAAAAGGATAGAAAGCCCTGAGATAAGCCCACACACATATGGTCACCTTATCTTTGATAAAGGAGGCAAGAATATACAGTGGAGAAAAAACAGCCTCTTCAATAAGTGGTGCTGGGAAAACTGGACAGCTACATGTAAAAGAATGAAATTAGAATACTCCCTAACACCATACACAAAAATAAACTCAAAATGGATTAAAGACTTAAATGTAAGGCCAGAAACTATCAAGCTCTTAGAGGAAAACATAGGCAGAACACTCTATGACATAAATCACAGCAAGATCCTTTTTGACCCATCTCCTAGAGAAATGGAAATCAAAACAAAAATTAACAAATGGGACTTAATGAAACCTCAAAACTTTTGCACAGCAAAGGAAACCATAAGCAAGATGAAAAGACCTCCCTCAGAATAGGAGAAAATATTTACAAATGAAGCAACTGACAAAGGATTAATCTCCAACATTTACAAACAGTTCATGCAGCTCAATATCAGAAAAACAAACAAACCAATCCAAAAATGGGCAGAAGACCTAAATAGACATTTCTCCAAAGAAGATATACATATTGCCAAAAAACACATGAAAAGTTGCTCAACATCAGTAATCATTAGAGAAATGCAAATCAAAATTACAATGAGGTATCACCTCATACCAGTCAGAATAACCATCATCAAAAAAATGTAGAAATAAATGCTGGAGAGGGTTTAGAAATAAGGTAACCCTCTTGCACTGTTGTTGAGAATGTAACTTGATACTGCCAGTATGGAAAACACTATGGAAGTTCCTTAGAATACTAAAAATATAACTACCATACACCCAGCAATCCCACTCCTGGGCATATACCCTGAGAAAACCATAATTCAAATAGAGTCATGTACCACAGTGTTCATTGAAGCTCTATATACAATAGCCAGGACATGAAAGCAACCTAATTGTCCATTGAGAGATGAATGGATAAAACAGATATGGCACATATATACAATGGAATATTACTCAGCCATAAAATAGAAAAACAAATCATGTACGTTAACACATATATATGGAACTAAAAACAAACAAAAAAATTGGTTCTGAAGAACCTAAGGGCAAGAGAGGAATAAAGATGCAGACGTAGAGAATGGGCTTTAGGACATGCGGAGGGGGAAAGGTAAGCTGGGATGAAGTGAGAGAGGGGAATGGAGATATATACACTACCAAAGTAAAAAAGATAGCTAGTGGGAAGCAGCCAAATAGCACAGGGAGATAAGCTCAGTGCTTTGTGTCCACCTAGAGGGGTGGGATAGGGACTGTGGGAGGGAGATGCAAGAGTGAAGGGATATGGTGGTATGTGTATATGTATAGCTGATTCACCTTGTTATACAGCAGAATCTATCACACCAGTTTAAAACAATTATACTCCAATAAAGGTGTTAAAAAAAAGGAACACAGTATACTACTAAAAATGTCTTCAAACTACAAGGTCAGAAACAAAAAGAAGCAATGAACAGAGGTGTTCTACAAAAACAACCAAAAAACATGTAATAAAATGGCAATAAGTACATAACTATAAATAATTATTTTAAATATCAGTGGACTATATGCTCCAGTCAAAAGATGTTGTGTGTTTATTTGGATGAAAAGCAATATGCTGCCTGTGGGAGACTCATTTCAAGATGAATGACATACAGAGACGGAAAGTGATGGGATGTAAAAAGATATTTATTTCAAACAGAAATGACAAGAAAGCCAGGGTTTTCTCTTATGTAATATGAGATAAAATAGACTTTAAAGCAAAGGCTTTAACATAAGACAAAGAATGGTATTACATAATGATAAACAGACCAATACAAGAAGAGAATATTATATTCATTAACATATATGCATCCAATACAGGAGAATCAAAATATATAAAGCAAATACTAAAAGATATAAAGGGAGATATTGAGATATATATTGTAATATAATAAGAGCAGGGAACTTTAACACTCCTATTACATCAATGACAGATCATCCAGACAGAAAGTCAATAAGACTACAGTGGTCTTAGACGACAGAAAAGCCAGTTCTACTTCATGGATAGCTACAGGCATTATATCCATAAACAGTATAATATACATTCTTCCTAAGTGCACATGGAATATTCTCCAGTACAAATCACATGCTAGGCCACAAGACAAGTCTCAACAATGTTAAGGGGATAGAAATTATATCAAGCATTTTTTTCCCAAACAAAATGGTATAAAAATAGAAATCAACTACAGAAAGGAACATGGGGAAAGAACAAACACTTGGAGACCAAAAAACTTGTTACTAAAGAACCAGTGGGACATTGAAGAAATCAGGGAGGAAATCAGAAAATACCTTGAGGCAAATAAAAATGAAAACACAACACTCCAAATCTATGGGTTGCAGCAAAAACAGTTCTAAAAGGAAATATATCAATGAAGCCCTTCCTCAAAAAACAAGAAAAATCCCAAATAAACAACCTAACCTACCACCTAAAAGAATTAGTAAAGGAAGAGCAAACAAGGTCCCAAGTCAGCAAAAGAAAGGAAATAATAGATCAGAGAGAAAATAAATAAAATCAATGAAACCAAGAGCTAGTGTTTCCAAAGGATAAACAAAATTGATATACCTTTAGCCAGGTTCACCAAGAGGAAAAGAGAAAGGAACCAAATTAAACAAGTAAGAAATAAAACAGGAGAAATAACAATCTACACCATATAAGTAAAAAAATCATCACAGAATACTACAAATAGTCACAACCTAGAAGAAATGGACACCTTTATAGAAACAAACAGACTTCAATGACTGAATGACGAAGATGCAAACAATTTGACCAGACTGATCACTAGTAGTGAAGTTGAATTTGTAATTAAAAAACTCCCAGCAAACAAAATATGACTATCATCTGCTTTCACAGAGGAATTCTACCAAACATAAATAAGAGCTTATAACTATCCTTCTCAAACTATTCCAAAAAATTGCAGAAGACAGAAAACTCCTAAATACATTCTACAAAACCACCATTACTCTTTGGTCTGATACCAAAATCAGACAAAGCCACTACAAAAAAGAACATTACAGACCAATATCTCTGATGAATATTAATGCAAAAATCCTCAACAAACCAAATCCAACAATATATAAAATGCATCATCCACCATGATCAAGCTAGATTTATTCCAGTGTCACAAGGATGTTCTAACATTCACAAATCAATCAATGTGATGCACTATATAAACAAAAGGAAGGATAAAAACCACATGATCCTCTCAATAGATGTAGAAAAAGCATTTGACAAAATTCAACATCCATTCATGATAAAAACTCTCATCAAAATCGTTATAGAGGGAACATATCTAAACATACTAAAGGCCTTTTTTGACAGACCCACAGCCAACATCATACTCAATGGTGAAAAGCTGAAAACCTTTCCTCTAAATTCAGGAGCAAGACAGGAAAGCCCACTCTCACCACTTCTATTTAACATAGTATTGGAAGTCCTAGCCACAGCAATCATAACAGAAAAAAAAGAAAAGAAAAGAAAAGAAAAGCCATCCAAAATTGGAAGGGAAAAGGTAAAACTGTCATTATTTGCAGATTATGTGATACTTTATATAAAAATCACTAAATTCCCCACTCCCAAAATATTAGAACTAATAAATTCAACAAAGTGGCAGGAAATAAGACATTATATATATATAAATCTATTGAATAATGAACCATCAAAAAGTAAAAGATACAATCCCATTTAAGATGATATCATAAGGAATAAAACACCTAGGAACAAACTTAACCAAGGAGGTGAAACACCTATACTCTGAAGACTATAAAACAATGATGAAAGAAATTGAAGGTGATACAAAGAAATAAAAAGGTATCCCATGTTTTTGGATTGGAAGCATTAACATTGTTAAAATTGTCATACTAACCAAGACAATCTACAGGTTTAATGCATTCCTGTCAAAATACCAATGGCATTTTTCACAGAGCTAGAACAAATAATCCTAAAATTTATATGGAACAAAAAATACCCTGTACAAAAAATACCCAAAACAATCTTGGGTAAAAGAGTATAGCTGAGGGTATCACCCTCCCATACTTCAGACTATACTACAAAGCTACAGTAAGCTAAACAGTGTGTTACTGGCACAAAAATGGACACAAATATTTATGGAACAGAATAGAGAGATCAGAAATAAACCCACACACTTATGGCCAATTAATATATGACAAAGTGCCAAGAATATACAATGGAGAAAATGCAGGTTCTTCAATAACTGGTGCAGGAAAAACCGGACTGCAACAGGTAAATCAATGCAATTAGAACATTACTTCATACCATATACAAAAATAAGCTCAAAATAGATTAAAGACCTAAATGTAAGACCTGAAACTGTAAAACTCCTAGCAGAGAACATAGGCAGAACACACTTTGACATAAATTGTAGAAATTTTTTTTTTTAGATCTGTCTCCTAAAGCAAAATAAAAGTAAATATAAACAAATGGAATCTAATTAATCTTAAATGCTTTTGCACAGCAAATGAAACCATTGACAAAACAAAAACCAAAGTACAGAATCGGAGAAAATTCTTGCAAATGATATGACCAGCAAAGGGCTGATATCTAAAAATATATAAACAACTCATACAATTCAATATCAAAAAAACAAACAACTCAGTCCAAAAATGCACAGAAGACATGAATAGATATTTTTCCAACAAGACATAAATGGCTAGCAGGTACATGAAAAGATGCTCAACATTACTAATTATTAGAAAAATGCTCATCAAAACTATGAGGTACCACCTCACACCTGTCAGAATGGCCATCAACAAAATGTCTACAAATTACAAATGTTGGCAAGGATGTGGAGAAAAGGGAATCCTTGTACACTATTGGTGAAAATGTAATTTGGTGCAGCTGCTATGAAAAACAGTATGGAGCTTCCTCAAAAAACTAAAAATATGATCCAGCAATTCCACTCCTAGGTATATGTCTGGGAAAAAACAAAAACTCTAATCAAAAAGATATAGGTACCCCAATGTTCAGAGCAGCAGTATTTACAATATCCAAGATATGGGAGTAATCCAAATGTCCATTCACAGACAAATGGATAAAGAAATATGGGATATATATATATATATATATATATATATACACACACATACACAAAGGAACATTACTTGAGCATAAAAAAGAATGAAATTCTGTCATTTGCAGCAATGTGGATGAACCTAGATAATATTATGCTTAGTGAAATAAGCCAGATAGAGAAATATAAATACTGTATGATTTTGCTTATATGTGGAATATAAAGATAATACAAATGAGTGTATATGCAAAACAGAAACAGAGTCACAGATATAAAAAACAAATTAATGGTTATCAAAGGGCAGGGGGAAGAGGGGCAAATTTGGAGTATGGTATTTAGAGATATAAACTACTATATATAAATTAGATAAGCTACAAGGATATATTGTATTGCACAGGAAATTATAGCCATTATTTTATAATAACTTTCAGTTGAGTATAATCTGTAGAAATACTGAATCCTTATGCTGTACACTTGAAATTATATAATATTGTAAATCAACTATGCTTCAGTTTAAAAAAAAACAATTTCTTTCAACCAAAAAAAAAAAACAGAGAAAGAAAAAGAAGTGTTCAGAGGAACAAGTGATGAGAGTGTGGGATTTTCATGGGAAGCATTATCATGATAAGGTCTTGTTGATTGTCCCTTTAAATCTGGGTAGAATTAATCAAGTGGAATGAGTAAAAAAAATAAGAAGGAAAGAAGCAAAGAAAAAAACCAAAACCTTTCCAGATAGGTAGAATTGCATGAACAAAGGCCACTAACAGAACTCAACAAAAAAGGGAGTTTGTTTGTTAGAGTGTGTTTGTTAGAGGGTGCAGCTGGGGTCAGTATGTCTTAAATAATGTTGGGTATATTTTGGAAGCTAGTTTACAGAAGACCTTGGGTGCTACAAATAAAAGTATATATAACAAATGGAAAACACTGAATCATGTTGTAATTATCCATAATCTGTTGTACCCTGAATTTTTTTAACCACTTTTCACTCCGTTCTATTGTATAACAGCAAACTAGGTACATAAGTGTACTCTGAGGTAATTTCACCTCTGTATTTATATGAATACATTTTTAATGTTACAGTATAGCATTTATATGTAAGGGCAATGAGTAAACCAACATTGATATGTCTATGATAGGCATATTTTTATGACAATGATAAGCTTAGTTTAAAATTTGTTATTTGAAGCCTTGTTTATAAATTTTTAAAAAATGATCTCCACATTTCAAAACCCTCAACATTATTCTTTAACATCTATAGAGAGTGCCCTTGATTCTCCTAAGTATAAGAGATATCTTATTTCATTAGGATTTCCTGGGTGAACAGGTTGTAGAAATATAAACAGACTATTAAACTCATTATAAGTGACTTTCAAACAACTCATCCCCATAAAATAAAATATATCACCTAAAAGAATATTAAGTACCATGTAGACCTTTGTAAATTTCCATTCTAATTAATGTTCATGTATTTACTGACAAAAATTAGATAGCAGTAAGTTCCAATGGCTTTTCAATTGAGTGAAAGAGATATAATGAGAAAGACAGAAACAGAGAGAGACAGATTCTGAATTTTTTCCATGAGACGGATTATGTGAACTTTAGAGCTCAATTACCTTGCTCATTTCCTCCTATGAAAACATTTACATTCTTAAAGTCTTGGTTTAAATAAATGTAACCTCTTCAGGGGAATTTAAAATGTACAGAGTTACAAAACTGAGGTGTGTTTATCCAGTTCTACCAAGAATCACTTAAGTAAGTTTCAGCAAGACATCCCTATGCTTCGATCTCTGAGCCGGTAGAAACTAGGATCAAGTTCTCTTGCATATAACAGTCATTATGGGGATTCAATAAATACTTAATAATTTTGTTGTCTTGCTATCCATACTTTACCATACAAAATATCTTTTTACCTTTGCTTCCTTAATCTAAGTAGTTTTCTAGTCTTTCTAAATTCCAAGCCTATGATGATTTCCATGGTGACTTTTATAAGGAGTCTGGAGCCTTTTGCAAAGACTTTCTGAAAGCATATGAAATGACATTTATTCACTTTTATTTTATAGATTTAATTTTTTTATGTTTCCTATAAAGTTATTTTTATATATGTATATACAAACATGTATTTGAGTATGTGTACGTGTGTATGTAATACATGTATGTCCATATATATGTGTATACATATATATATGTTAATATAGATATCTCCATTTATATCTCTATCTACCTGGAATGTAATTTTTAAAGTTTTTGTCTTCTTGAGCTATTGTAAATATTATGAGTCATATTAATAACATAAGAGGTCCCAAGAACAATTGTCATTTGTAACAGCAGCTTATTCTTATTTGACAATTTTTGCTGCAATTTAATTATTGATGCCATCTATTATTTTGATCTGCATATCTCCAGGAATAGTGATTGTTTTGCATTAACTCATATTTGAATGAACAAATGGACTCTATTCTGTCTAAATGTTGTGCCTCTGCCCTATTTGGCTGTTCTATTTAGGCCACTGATGTTTTATCACTCTCCCCCCAACCAAAATGTATAAACTACTGTAGAGAGATTGAATAATCTGCCTGAATTCACCAAATCAAGTTAAGAAGGTATGAGATGATATATTAAAGATCAAATATTTGCTGCAATCATAGTTGAGCATTTCTATCACATAAATGGATTTTCCAGCTGTTCCTCTGTCTATTATTCATGTCATTTACCATAACAAGCTTTTCTTTTCTCTTTTTAATAAATTGTGGCATATTTAAATTAATATTGTGCAGATATTTACTCTGCCAGTGAGCCATTAGGTACAGAAATTGACCAATGCTTGTATAAATGTCTAAAATCTCTTTATTAAGCATGGTCATAGAAGACATTACCATCATGCTCCAGGTTTACAACCAAATTAGATTCACTGAAAAGCAATGCAGGGACAGCTAGAGACATGCAGATGAGAAAATGCCTAGTAGTCTCAAGAATAGTAAAAATGTCTGAAGAATCATACACTAATGTTTTTCCACAATAAATGAAGCACTTAATTCTTTTCTCTGTGTAATTTGAAAATGTATCCTTCCAGTTTGTAACTTGCCTTTTCATTCTTTTAACAGTGAAAGAAGCACTGATGCTTTACTTATAATAAGTTCTAATTTGTTGATATTTTTATGAATTTTTTTTCAGTATCACATCTCAGGAATCTTTGCCCATTGAGGTGATTGTTTTATTCAGTACTTCAGAGAAACAGAAAGGATGTGTGAATATACAAACATATACACATATACATACAATAACTTGGGAATTATTCCCATAATTTCATACTTCTGAAAATTTTCTCATGGAGTTGATATAATTTCTTCCTTAATTGCTTGGTAGAATTCAATGGAATTATCTAGAATGGAAATTTTCTTTATGGGAAGAATTTTAACTATAATTTTATTCCATTTATAAACATATGCTATACTGGTTATATTTATATACATATTTCTTTTAAAGCCAGTCTTAGTAGTTTCTCTTTCAAGAAATGTTTTCCATTTTTTAAAGTTGTTAAACTTATTGGTATACAATTTTAATAACATTTCTTCACTTCATATCTTTAAAATATGTAAGATATAAATATATCTAAAATATATATAGTATACAATAGAAAAATATATACATAAAAAAATCTATAAAATATTACCACATAGGGCTTCCCTGGTGGCGCAGTGGTTGAGAGTCCGCCTGCCGATGCAGGGGACACGGGTTCATGCCCCAGTCCGGGAGGATCCCGCATGTCATGGAGCAGCTGGGCCCATGAGCCATGGCCACTGAGCCTGCGTGTCCAGAGCCTGTGCTCCACAATGGGAGAGGCCACAACAGTGAGAGGCCCGCGTACCACAAAAAAAAAAACAACAAAAAAAAAAACACCACATATACTTCTGACACTGGTAAATTGTATCTTCTCTCTCTTTTTCATGATCAATCAGCTATAGTTTTATCAACTTTATTGTGCAACACAAAAAGCTAGATTTTGAAATCATTAATCTATTTCTTTATCATACATTTACTTTATTGAGTTCTGATCTGATCTTCATTTTTTCCTTTGTGTACTGACTTTGCATATAATTTCCTCTGGAATCTCCTGTGTCTTTAAGAAGACAATGAAAAGACACAAATTTGAGATTTCTATTTCTAAAATAGCCATCTAGTGCTATAAACTTTCTTTTTTTTTTTTTTGTGGTACGCGGGCCTCTCACTGCCGTGGCCCATCCCATTGTAGAGCACAGGCTCTGGACATGCAGGCCCAGTGGCCATGGCTCACGGGCCTAGCCACTCCGTGGCATGTGGGAGCCTCCCGGACTGGGGCATGAACCCACGTCCCCTGCATCGGCAGGCAGACTCTCAACCACTGCGCCACCAGGGAAGCCCTATAAACTTTCTTGTAAGTACATTTCTGGGAGTATTCCACAATTTAACTAATTATGTGTTTTTTTCACTACTTAATTGTTTTTAATATGCCTATCAAGTTCTCATTTAACATATGAGTAACTTTAATTGCATTATTTAGTTACCAATATTTGGGTATTTTCCAGAGACCTTTCAGTTATTGACTTCTAATTTAATTTCCTTATGTTTATAGAACATACTTCAAGATCTTTAAGATATGTTTATGACCAAATGTAATCTATCCTGGTGAAATGCTTCATATGCATTCGAAATGTGCTGTTTTTTAGGTGGAGTGTTTTTTACATGTCAGGTACATAAAATTGAAGAACACTATTATACTGATTTTCTGTTCTATACTGATTTTCTGTTTCTCTTTTTCAAAACATAAACAGAAGAACTAGGTAAAACAGAACTTCCTGAAAAAGAGATGTGATTTATCTAATACAGAATTGAAAATAACATTCCTGCAGATATTTACAAAGTCAGGAGAACAATGCAGGAAGAAAGTGAGAATTTCAACAAAGAGATGGAAAATATTAAAAAGTAACAGAAATCACAGAGCTAGAGAGTACAATAATTGAACTGAAACATTCAATATAAGGGTTGAACAATAGACCAGATCAAGCAGAAGAAATGATCAACAAACTCAAAGACAGGGCAGTGGCTTTCATCCAATTAGAGGAGCAAAAAGAAAAATAGAGTGAAAATAGCTTAAGGTACACTATCAAGAAGATCAATATGGGCATTGTATGTGTGTAGAAGAAGAAGAAAAGATAAAGAAAGGGTCAAAACCTTTATTCAAAGAAATGATGGCTGAAAAATTCTCTAACCTCAGGAAAGAAACACACAGCCAGATCCAGAATCCAAGAGTTCTAAATAAAATAAATATAAAGAGATCCACACCAAGACACATTAAATTGTTAAAAGTTAAACACAAGAAGAAATCTTAAAAGCAGAAAGAAAAGACCACCTTGTTACTTACAAGGAAATCCCATAAGACTGTAAGCATAATTTTCAGCAGAAACTCTGGTACAGAAGGGAGCAACATGACATATTCAAAGTACTCAAAGAAAAGAAACTGCCAACCAAAAAAAAAATCTACTCAGCAAAGCTGTCCTTCAGAATTGAAGAAGAAGTAAATAGTTTTCCAGACAAGCAAAAGCTGAAGTAATTAATCACTATTAGAGTGCTCTTAGAAGAAATGTTACTGGGGCTTCTTCAAGATGAAATGAAATTATGCTTATTAGCAACAGAAAAAAATATGAAAGTATAAAACTTCTTACCAAAAATTTTGGTAAAAGTAAATATATGTCAAATTCAGAATACTCCAGTGCCGTAATGGTGGTGGGTAAACTACTTATAACTCTAGTATGAAGATTATAAAAACAAAAGTATTAAAAATAACTATAACTACAGTTAGTTGTTAATGGATACAAAATGTAAAAGTATGTAAATTATGACATCCAAAACATAAAAGAAAGGGGAAATAAAAGGGTAGAGGTTTTGTGTGAATTCAAAGTTAAATTTTTTCTCAGCTTAAAATAGACTATAGAGATATAAGTTGTTTTATGTAAGCCTCATGGTAACCACGAAGCAAAAATATTATACTAAATACATACAAAGGATAAACAGAAAAAGAATCAAAGCATCAGGCATCTTTTCTGGTCTCAAGGGTTTGAAACTGGAAAACAATTACAAATAGAAAATTAGGAAATTCAAATATATGTGGAAATTAAACAACATGCTCCTGAGCAACCAGTCTGTCAAAGAAGAATTCAAAAAAGAAATCAGAGATATCTGGTGGCAAAGGAAAATGGAAACAAAACATAAGAATGTAGTAAAAGCAGTTCTATCAGGGAATTTTATAGCGATAAATGCCTACATTAAGTAAAAAGAAAGATCTTAAACAACTAATTTGACACATCAAGGAACTAGAAAAATAAGAACATATCAAGCTCAAAGTTAGCAGAAAGAAGGAAACAAGTATCAGAGAGGAAATAAGTGAGAAAGTGGCTAAAAGAGAGTAGAAAAATCAATGAAACTCAGAGCTTTTTTAAATGATCAACAAAATAGTCAAAGGTTTACCTAGATTTACCAAGAAATGAAGAAAGAGGACTCAAATAAATAAAATTATTAAATGAAAGAGGAGACATCACAACTGATACCACACAAATACAAAGGATCATGAAAGACAGTTATGAATAATTATATGCCAACAAATTGGACAGTGTGGAAAAGATGGATAAATTTCCAGAAACAGACAACTACCAAGACTGAATCATGAAGAAATAGAAACTCTGAACAGAACAATTACTACTAAGGAGATTAAATCAATAATCGAAAACTTCCCAAAAAAGAGAATTCTAGAAACAGTTTCACTGCTGAATTCTCCAAAACATTTAAAGAAGAATTAATACCAATCATTCTCAAACTCTTCCAAGCATAGAAGAGAAGAGAACAGCCCAAACTCATTGTATTAGGCCATAATTACCTGATACCAAAGCCAGGCAATGTCACTATAAGAAAAGAAAAATTATAATTCTATATCTCTAATGAACATAGAGGCAAAACTCTTCAACAAAATATTAGCAAACCAAATTCAACAGCAAATTAAATGGATCTTTCACCATGATCAAGTGGAATTTATCCCTGGATTGTGAGGATGATTCAAAGTTCACAAATCAATCACTATGGTTCATAACATTAAGAAACTGAAGGATAACTCTCATATGATTATCTCAATAGATGCAGAAAAAGCATTTGACAAAGTCAGCATTCTTTCAAGATTTATCTCTCAACAAGCTGTGTTTAAAAGGAATGTATTTCAACATAATGAAGGCCTTATACAACATGCCCAAAGTAAAACATCATACTCAATGGTAGAAAGCTGAAATCTTTCCCTCTAATATCAGAAACAAGACAAAAGTTCCCCCTCTTGTCACTTTTATTCAATATAGTGGTAAAAGTCCTATGCAGAAGGAAAGTAAAAGGTATTCAAATCAGAAAGGAAAAAATAAAACTGTCTCTATTTATAGGTGGCATGATATTATAAATGGAAAACCCTAAAGACTCCATACACACACACACACACACACACACACACACACAAACTGTTAGAACTAAAAAAAAATCAGTAAAGTTGCAGGATACAAAACCAATATACAAAAATCAGTTGCATTTCTATACACTAAGAACAAACTATAAGAAAGGTTAATTAATAAACAATCTAGTTTACAATTGCATAAGAAAGAATACTTGTGAATAAATTTAAAGGAGGTGAAAGACATATAAACTGAAAACTATAAGAAGTTGATGAAAGAAATTGAAGAAGATACAAATAAATGAAAAGATATTCCATACTCATGGATTGAAAGACTTATTTGTTAAAATGTCCATATTACTCAAAGCAGTCTATAGACTCAATGCAATTTCTATCAAATTTTCACTAACATTTTTTATAGAAATAGAAAAAAACAATCTAAAATGTATATGGAACCACAAAAGCTCAACCACAATGTTGAAGAAGAACTAATCTTGAGGCATCACACTTCCCAGTTTCAAACTATATTACAAAGGTACAGTAATCAAAATTAGACAAAATACAAACAGTAATGTACTGACAAAAAGTCAGACACATAGATCAATGGAACAAAATAGAGAGTGCAGAAATAAATTTTCTCAAGAGTGCTAAGATTATACCTAGTCAAAAGGCTAGGTGATGTGAGCGAAAGGGTAGAGACAAGTGTCTTATATTTAAGCTGTTTATGTAGTAGTGAGTGATGGGAAAAACAATAGGAGAAATTCTTATGCAGTAAGTCCCCTACAGACAAACAAGTTCCTTTCCAGGAGTGTGTTCATAAGTCCAGTTTGTTCCTAAATGCAACAAAGTTAGCCTAGGTACTCTGTAATTTGTTTATAATAGTTTTCACACAAATAACACATAAAAAACAGACACAAAAAATAGAAAACATTTTGAATCTTACAGTACAGTCCTTTGAAAAGCACAATAGTACAGTATAATAGCTGGCATATAGGGGCTGGCATCGAGTTAACAGGCAAGAAGAGTTACTGACTGGAGGAGGGAGAGGAGGTGGGAGATGCTAGAACTGAATGATCCTCAGCCATAGGAGATGGAAGGCAAACTGCAATTTCACTCAAACCTGACATTGATGGCACAGGTTCTTGTTCCTTGCTGGATTCAATTCTATCTACCCTCTTGAAAAAAATAATGATCCAGTGATATCTGGGTAGTACCTCTTTTTCTCTCTTCATAGATGACATGGTAACACTGGATTGCATTCTGAACACCTGCTGCAACCTTCGTGTACCGTTCTAAGTTCGGGTCCTGTGCCTCAAAAACTAACAATGCCTCCTCAAATAAAGTAAATCCTCTTATTTCCTGCATCGTGAATCTCTTTGGGTTTTCCTTACTTCTTCCTCTTGTCTTTCTTTGTCTTTTCTCTGGGCCTCCAATTCCATCAGGTCTTCATTAGTAAGTTCCTCATGTTGCACAGTAAGGAGTTCAACGAAGTCATCCTCTTGCAGCTCTAGTTCCAGCTTCTCGCTGAGGGTCACTAAGTTATTGAAGACTTCTTTGGACTCTTCATCCACCTTCTCAAATCCACGAAAATCATGAACAAAATGTGGGCAAATATTCTTCCAAACCCCATTCATGGTGGAGGCTCTAACCTCATGCCAAACAAAGTAAATGTTTTTATGGTTTTGTAGATGTTATAGTCCTTCCAAAATTGTTGCAAGTTTGCTCCTGATTCAGCCACTCACCTTTACTGCCTGACGAAAAGTGTGTTGTAAATAATAATTCTTGAAAGTCGCTATAACTCCCTGATCCATAGGTTGGATAAGTGACCTAATATTCGGTGGCAGATGAACTACTTTGACTTTGGGATGAAAGTCATCCATGAATGGGGGGTGGCCTGGAGCATTGTCAAACAGCAAAAGAATGTTGCATAGGATATCCTTCTCCAAGCAATATTTCTCACCTCTGGGATAAAGTAGTGGAAAAACCAGCCCTGGAAAATGGCCTTTGTAACCGAAGATTTGGGGTTACTCTTCCACATAACAGGAAAAGAGAACTTGGCTATGTTTTTAAGGGCTTTTGGGTTCTCTGAATGATAAACTAAGAGAAGTTTCAGCTTCATATCCCTGGAAACATTGCCACCAAACAAGAGTTGTTTATCCTTTGCTGCTTTATAGCCTGGCATCAACTTTTCCTCCTTACTGATGTAGCTTTGGTCTGGCATCCTCATCCAGTACAGTCCTGTCTCATCCACATTAAAAACCTGCTCAGGTTAATACACACATTCACCAATAATTTCTCGAAGTGTTTCAGGAAATTTCTGGACAGCTACCATATCTGCACTTGCTGCCTCACCACTTACTTTTACATTGTGAAGGTTGGCTCTAGTTTTGAAGCAATGAAACTAGCCATGGCTGGCATTAAAAGATGGGCCCTCTGAATCTTCTCCATGTTTCTTCAAGTCTTCATAAAGCTTTTAGCCTTCTCTTGAACCAGCATTAAGCTGAGTGGGACTTGACACTGATGCTGATCCTGCACCCACACACTAAGAAGTTTCTGCATCTCCTTCATCACTTTTCCATGCTTCTTCAATATTGTTGTCAACATCATCAGTACAGCATACTTCACATGTTCTATTATCTTGTCCTTGTTCTTTTGAATCATGCCAATGGTTGAAGGATTCATGTTATAAGAACGAGCAAAGTCTACCCTCTTTTCACCTTGCTCCGCTCTCTCAGTTATTTTCACTTTTGTTTCCATCGCTAGTGCTTTGGTGCTTCTTAGCAGTACCAGCCAAATGAAGCTGCTTTTATGCTTGCTTCTGGACATCCTGGGGTTGAAATAAAGATACTGTACTACTGTACTCCATACAGTACTGTACAGTAAAGTACACAAATGCACAGCCACTTGTAGAGGATGCACGCACGTGACAATGTATGCCAGACACGTGAACTAACACGTGATTAGACATGCGAACATACCTTCGCATCTTTGAAAATTCCCAACTTGAAGGTTCATATGTAGGGGATTTACTGTACACACATTTCTACTGGTTACTGTCAAACAAATGCATTTTATGTGATGAATAAAGTAAACCTCACAGAGGAAATGAGTCGTATTTCTATATTTATGAAAAAAAAAAGTGGAGTCTATTTTAAGTGTATAAGAAAGTCAGGAGTGGAGAGTAGTTAAGTATAGTTTCCTAATTGGAATTAAAAATAATAAATAAAAGTTAAAATGCTGGTTTATTCCAGTAGTTGTCTATGTAACTTTGTGTATGCTTTATTTAAATTATCCTTTTCTTACTGTATACATGAGTAAAATAAGAATACTGCTACAAATGAAAGTCTAAAATATTTTAGTATAATAATGCTACATATATAATGCAGTATTATTACACAAAATATTAATCTTTATATTACTAGATTTCATACTTTTACTGGACCATATTTATTAAGTGCATGTATGGAATGAAATAACAGCACTCGGGACAGTCTAGAGTTTTTTCATATTCCATTGTTTTGCTACTAAATGTTAAATATGGAGGACATTTTTAAAAATTAACCACTGAAGTGAAGAAAAATAAAGAAAATGTACACTTGCTTTAAAAGTTAAATAATGAATTCTACTTATTTACTTTATTGTTCAACATTAGTTGAATATGGAGATTCCTTGAGAAAGAGGAGAAAGAGGCATGGCTTTTGATAAAGCAGCAGAACTCCCTTTCCATTATAGGTACTCAGATGAGAAAAAAACATTAAGTAAAAAAATATAGAGTGATGCACCACGGTAACACCATTTTTTTCTTCAGTGAATTAGCTTTTTGTTTTAATAAAGAACAACTAATAAAATTAATTTTACTACATTTCTCATCACTTGGAATTTGAAATCACTTTTCAACAGAAAATATATAATGAATTCTACCATATTGTTATTAAATTTTTATCAAACATTTTTAAAAATCCATACTTCTGTTTCTTCCCCTCTTTCTCCTTTATTTCTCTTGCCTTCCTTCTCTTATATTTCCCTTTCTGCTCTCCCTGTTTTCCCTCTCTTCTTCTCTTCTCCTCCCCCCTCCCCCCCACATCTTTTTACTTCCTGTAAGGCTTCCATCTTTGTCCATTTTCACCATGAGAAATTTTATTTTTAAAAGTTTGTTAATAGAATTCAGAGAAATAATGACTGAATTAATTTTGTATTTTTCTACCATGTTCACATCTATGATAACTGTACACCTTCTCATTAGACTTTTATAGGTTGCTCATCTAGGCTTATCTATGACTTACCCATACACCTCCTGTAATAACTGGCTCCTCTCAGGTTCAGTTTGCCAGTTACATATTGTAAGGCTTCTTTATGTCTTGAGAGAAAAGGGGTGTTGCTATTCTTTTTACTACATGATTCATAATATGTGCTCCTTATCTTTCAAACAATCTCTTGATACCCCTGCTTGCCTTAAAATCTGTATTTCTCATAAGTATGCATTCCAAATGCATACTGCAAATCCCTCTGGAGAAAACTTTTCCACACAAATATAAGTGCCTGGAGGCAAAAAATAAATATGTTAATGTAATCTAACTTGTAAAAATTAAATATAACATCTCATGGTGTCATTTTTATATTCTTGAAATATTTTAAACTGTATATATACACTTTTCCTACCGTGCCAAATTTTTTACTTCTCAGGTACACAGTGAACTCTTGATAAATCCCTTATGTATACATGAAGGACAAAATATATAATAGGAAAAATATATAGTACATGATTTTAGTACATACATGTATGTTTATACTAAAATTTAAAAACGGATATCCATTATTTTTGTATTATTCAGAGAAAAATAAAGGAGGATTCTAAATATCCAAGAATGCATTTTCTTTCTTTTTTTTTTTTTTTCTTTTTCTTCTCATTTTCCACATTCTTCTCTTTCATTAAGATTAGGACATGGTAAGAGTTTGCCTTCCCACAAAATGCCTCTGTGCATTTGATTTCAATGAGGCTATACACCTAAAGATTTGGTATTTACTATGTTCACAAGCACTGTTTAATTCATACATTTGTTATCACCCATTCTAGCCCCACTTTTTTTATTCCCCACCTCCATTCTGGCTCTCTACTAGAATGTAATAGTGGCATAGTACAGCCAACATTGCCTAATAAAACTTAGTTTTTAGTGATAATCCAGACCTAAATTTGATTCCTGGCTCTAAGGATTACTAGCTGACTGATATTGGGAAATTCACTTAGCAATATGAAACATATTTTTTCAGCTGTAAAAATCTATTTTGAGGGAGATTAAATAAGATAATACATGTGGAGCAGTTTGCACAATATGTATCTCATAACAATATTTGGTTAAATGACTGTAATTATTATTATTACTCAAGTTATACTTTATACTCAGCTGAATATTCTTCCAATCTCCTACAGTCATTAGAACCTCTTGAAAATCTTAAAATAGAATTACGATAACCTCATATGTTTTATACATATATATTTAATATAAATTATAATATATAGTATAACATATTTGCTAAATACTTTAATATTAAAAATCCTTTTTGATAACTTTCAACATGTGTGGATTGATTTAGTGTTTGTAAATGACCAACATATTCAGATTGCTAAGTGGTTATTTGGAGAGTTATAGGCATTTGCAAAGAAATGTGTATCAAATATCTCAGCTGGGCCTTAAGAATTGGAAAGTAATCATGTCCTCTCATATATTTTCTTAAAATATGGACGATCCAATTTATAGTATTGTAGTTAAGAAGGCAAATGTCTAAGGCAGGAGAGTACATTATACTTTGTCTTTAAGGAGTTCTCAGGAGCACCTGAAAGAAACATCTTTGTTAGTCTTGTTATTTTGGTAATAGGAATATTTGTCCCTCAAAGAGATAGAAGCTAATTTTGATTTCCTTTTGGTTGTGTGTTACCCATCCCTTTTTTGGAATGACACATTTGGAAGTAATGTGGGGGTTAAATCATCTCTATTATCATTGGTAAAATTTTAGATGAATTTTACTTCTTCTGAGTTCTGAACATTCAAAAGCCATACATATACATAGGAAAAAAAAATTCCTTCATATTGTTTAGATTTCCAGAATGAGAAAACACTGTTAACCTAGCTTTCATGTTCTGTTATCACTTCAGCACTTATAAATCTACAATCTCAATTTTCATCTGAAAGGGGTAGCTCTTTTTATTCTGAGTGTCTCTGAATAATAAAACCATTGTCTCATTAATCTTGGCTCTAAGCTTTGCAGTTAATTAAGTTTCTTCCTCCTTCTTCATCCAACACATCCAAACAGTAGTCAAGTCTGGTTAGCTTATTTCAATATGTCTCTTAAACTTGTCACATTTTTATTTAATTGTGAAAATCACAGCATTCTCATAGTTGCTTCTGTGTTTCCTGTTTATTTTCATTATAGTTTCTTTTGGTATGTTTTATATTTTTCATAAATATATTTTTCATTATGTTATTCTCCTGCTTATAAATATTAATCAGTCACTCTTCACTTATTCATCAATTATGTATTGGAGTATTTTGCAGTCTTTGACATATTAAGAATATTTAAAAAGACATTTACCACAAGGAAAATCATAAGCCCAAGATATTTTCATCTTAACTGCCTACTCACAACTCCATAGATGTTCATTTATTAGGGCAATCTTTTACTCCATCTATGCTCCGTAACAGGAGAAGCTTCCCATCTCAACTTCATCAACTTTCAACTTTAAATACCTATGTCAGGGCTTCCTTGGTGGCGCAGTGGTTGAGAGTCTGCCTGCTGATGCAGGGGACACGGGTTTGTGCCCCGGTCCGGGAAAAGTCCACATGCTGTGGAGTGGCTGGGTCCATGAGCCATGGCCTCTGGGCCTGCATGTCCGGAGCCTGTGCTCCACAATGGGAGAGGCCACAACAGTGAGAGGCCTGCGTACCGAAAACAAAACAAAAACAAAAAACCTATGTCAATGCCAGCCTTCACCAAGTGGTCACTGACAATTTTAGGATAAATATACTTTTGCGTGTAAATCTTAGTGTTTATATTATGACTGTACATATTTTTCAGTTTTCAATATTAATTCATCTGTGCATGTTTTTCTCAGTGTATCATAAACATTGATTTATATTCAATATTTAATAAATGTGATTTTCTCAATGAAGACCAATGGACATATCATTATGAGATAGCTGATTAAACAGCCTGAGAAACAAACTAATCAAGTCTGCTTGACCTTTTTGCTAAACCATTATTATCAGTGATCAAAGTAAGTAAAGTGCCTCTGTTAGCTTATGTTGAGGTAATAAGATTGGCTTTTTCCTTAAATGAATTGCATTTGATTACCTAGACAAATCAAGGCATACATGATCAATGAAGGTGATCATGTTCACCTTCAATGTCTTTCAGTCCTTCCACTACCAACCTCCCACAATGAGTGGGAGGTTTTGCAGTCTTCTCATTACCCAGATAAATAATACGTTTCTCCGGAGAGTCATTTTTTAAAGCACTGCTCTCCTTTCTTTTAATAAAGCCAACATATGAAATTATGAAACTGAGAACAGTATTATCTTTAATGAAGCATCTTGTTACCAAGTCCAAGTTCATTCTGCTCACCCATGACAGGCCAATAAATCAGGAGACAAGGTGTTGGAGCAAGGAATAATTACTTTATTCAAAAAGCTGGGAATCAGAGAAGATGGCTGAATAATGTCCTAGAGAACCATCTTACTGGGGCCTGGATGCTAGTTTCTTTTATAGAAAAAAGAGGAGGGAGGTAAGGATATAAAGTAAAAAAGGCCATAAATTGTTCCAAATATCTCCTGGTTTCAGTCAGACTCCAGAAGGGGATATGTTATGTTCTTCTTTCCTGTGGCCATTCACAGGTCAGTTGGGTCAGCATGTTTCCTGAGGGGTGAACAAAGGCATTTTAGTTTTACATTCAAGCATGAGTGGCAGGGAGATGGACCATTATGTATACTGTAAGCTATAGGCAGCATCTCTTTAGTGATTAACTTGTAGCAAAAGCAATAGAATACAAGGTTAAAGTAAAATAAACAGATTCAATATGGAGTCAGATTTGCTCTTCCCTAATATAACCTTAAAGAAGTACTGAGTAAACAATCAGTATGGGGGGGGGGGGCAGGGAGAGAGAGAGAGAGATGGGGGGGGGATTGAGAATAAGATTCACTGGAGATTAACACCTTGGCCTACTCTACTCCCTCTACTTAGCTTTGATTTTGTTTCACACTGTGGAAAATATATGAGTCACTCTCTACTTCCTTTGAAAAATCTGTCAGGAACATCTGCCTCAATTGATTTTTTATTATTTAATGGGAAGATATTTAAAATTACCTGTTGAAAAACTTTTCTTAACTCATAGAATTTTGAGACTGCAGTGTATATGTATATGTATCTATTCATTTGTATTTCTCCAAGTCACACAGAAAATTAGTGCATGTCCTCTTCTATGTAGGAGCAATTTTTCCAATTTTCATTTCCTCCTTGAACATGTTTCCAAGGACTTGCTGACAGTTAAGAAAGGCTAAACTTTATTTGACAGACTTGAAGAGTGTATGGCACAACAAAACATGCTTGGTTTTTGAATTCTATTGACTAAAAAAATTAAAATAAGATGAACAAGATAAAAACAAGAAAGCAAAACAGATAGGGAGAGTGGGAGGGAGAGAGACGCAAGAGGGAAGAGATATGGGAACATATGTTTATGTATAACTGATTTACTTTGTTATAAAGCAGAAATTAACACATCATTGTAAAGCAATTATACTCCAATAAAGATTTAAAAAAAAAAAAAGAAAGTAAAACTGTCATTACATCATCTCATTTTCCACAATCTTCTCAGGATCCTCCACTCATGTTCATAGATGAAGATTAGGAGACTACCCTGTGAAAAATAAATCTGTAGAGATTTCTCACCTACTTTATTTCTGTTTGTATCATATGTATGTTTTTGTTTTGCATATTTTGAAGAGAGGGAGAAAACAAATAATGAGAAAACTGAATAGAACACATTAAAAATGCCTCATTTTTATCAGTGACTCTCTTATATTCACATGGTCATAATATCTGTGAAATAAAGCTATATTATTCTTACAATAACTGAGCATCCACTCTAGATTCAGGGATTCCAGACTCACAGTAAGTTTATTCAAATGCCAATGTGATAAATAATATCCTTTACCTAATTCACTTCACTTTTGAGTGCTCAGCCATCCCTGTAGAAATAAGACACAGTATAGGTTTGGGAAATATTTATAGACAGACTGTTTCTAATATGAAGGTGTGTGGGGGACTATTACCCCAGACTAGGTATTTGTCCCCTCTCTACCCATTTCCCCCAGTTCTTATCACCCTTCCTTCTTCCCGTAGACATACCAGTAAAATCAGAAAAGGGTAAATAATCTGAGGCTCCCATGAAACAATCATATTGTAACCAAACCAAAGGCTCATATGTTCCTCAGAAGTGACAAGAGAACTTTGTGTTCTGTGGTTATGTTGGAGGTAAGTAAACCTGTGAGAAACTAAAACACTGAATTGACACTGCATGTGATTTTTACCTTAACTGTGAATTTCCTGAATAAAAAACATAAATAAATAACTAAGGTTAAATAATCTCACAGGATCAGTGAAATGTGTAGGCAATCAGGACAGAAGAAATATATAACTATGCTATATAGACACTTCTTGAACCCGGAGCATATGAGACATTAATATGGAGGTTGGGGGAAGACTTTGACAAAAGGGAAGTAAAAATACCCCAGGGTAAAAATAATTATGAACACATACACAAAAGGAAAACACCATAAGGTCTAATATGGGTCATCTTATATAATAAAGTGGAACACTACCATGTCAAAATATCAGCATTGAAATAAGAGAACAACATGAAAGGCATAAAAATTGAACATTTAAAGTTATTAAAGGAATAATGATAGATTGGAGACTATGGATAAAATAAATAATCATAGAAAAAAACACAAAATTTAGAGAGTAAAAAATTACTTCTAGAAAGAAACACTTAATTACTGAAAAATATTTTTAAAAAATCAATGGACATGTTAATTAGCAGGCTAGATGCTATTCAGATAGTATATAAACTTTCAGATAGATCTGAAAATATTACTAAAATTAAGCTGGAGAAATATATGTATATGAAATAGAAAACATAGAAGACATAATAAGAATATAAAAACATAATATAGGAGATCCAGGAAAAGAAAATAAATATAATGGGAAAAATTTCCCCCCATTGGTAATGGATGAGAAATATTTAGTACTGAAGAAAGACAAACGTCCTAAAGGAATGAATATCCAATTGACCCTTGACCTCTTATTACCAGTAATAAAATACATAATTATATAAAATATCTTCAAAAGGCCAAAGAAAATAACTCTACACTTAGAATTTTGTATCCAGCTAAATGTTCATAAAAGTATGAAAGTAATATGAAGAACTGTTTTCAAACAAACATTGTAAGTATTAGCCACATTTAACCCTCAAGTAATATCAACAGAAATAATACCAAAGACATAAGTAGAAATTAAATCTTGAGAGGAAAAAATGTAGGAAGTAGAGTAATCAAAAATGCTGGTACATTGTACACTAAATATCCTACATTTTTTTGTCAATGATACCTCAATAAAGCTGAAAAATATTAAAATCAGAGGGTAACAACAACCACAAAAACTGAGGTTAAATTCTCATAAATCTAAATAATTATTGATTAAAATTACAAAAGAAGAGGAAATGGAATATTATACCATAAAATAATAATAGCTAATATACACAGTGCTTAAAGTGTTTCAAATTCCTTTACATGCACTAGTTCAATCTTCATAATGACCCATTAAAATAAATATTTATCATTTTCCCATATTTTACACATGAGGGAACTATAGGATGTCAGTTTTATATTTTTCTAAGGTCATAAGTAATTGAGATGAAAGTTGATCTCTGGCAGTCTGTCTTAAGATACTGCACTTAACTACTAGAATCTATTGCTTCTCCAAAAACATTAAAGATGGGAAGTGATAAAAGGAGTTGAGTTCTTACATTCTTAGACTTTTTGTTAAAAGAATAGAGATACAGATTAAAAGGTACATGTTAAAACATATGAGTGACTAATGCAATAACAGAAATTGGATATGTAATTTAAAAGGAAAGAAAATTAGGGCTTCCCTGGTGGTGCAGTGGTCGAGAGTCCGCCTGCCGATGCAGGGGACGTGGGTTCGTGCCCCGGTCTGGGAAGATCCCACATGCCGCGGAGCGGCTGGGCCCGTGAGCCATGGCCGCTGAGCCTGAGGGTCCGGAGCCTGTGCTCCACAACGCGAGAGGCCACAACAGTGAGAGGCCCGCGTACCGCAAAAAAAAAAAAAAGTAAAGAAAATTAATAAAACATGGAAACAGTCAATTTGCTAATACTTAGGAAGAAAGAAAAAGCAGAAATAAAACATGGGTTATATAAATTATAATATATGATTTTATATATAAATCAGAAAATACAGTGGGGGAAAATTTTAAATCACAGTGATTTATCCATTTATTTAACGCATGTTTAATGAGGACCTAACATGCATCAGGAATTTGTCTAGTCTGGGAGATAAATCTATGATAAAAATGGACAAAAATTCCTGGTTTCACAGAACATACCTTTAGCAATTACAATAAATATTAATCCTTTCAACAATTCAGGTAAAGGTTTTTTCCACAACTGTTCTAAGAATAAAAAAATCCAGTTGCCTGATGTTCACATGAAACACCTAACAGAGAACAACACAGAAATATTAAAGGTTAAGAGACAGAGTGCACCAAGAAAATACTAATCAAAAGCAAGGTTATATAGCAGCATTAAAACAAAACCAAATACACTAAAGGCCAGAAAGCCCTATTTGAAATAACCAAAATCATTTCACAATGTTATAATGAACCAATTACCAAAATGAAAATATAATAATAAAATATAATAATGAAAATTATAGCACCAAATATATGAAAATAAAATATGCAGAAATATTTTTAAAATAAAGACTGCACAAAAATCTCAAGAGATTTTTATAGAACTTCCTTCAGAAAGGGATAAGCATGAAAAAAAGGGAGTGAGGAAGAAACGAGGGAGGGAGGTAGAAAGGGAGAAAGGGAGGAAGGAAGGAAGGTAAGAAAGAAGGAAGGGGAAAAGGTAGGAAGGGAAAACAGAAGGAAATATAGAAAAAATTAACAACAATGAATAAATTTGATACAATGCATACACTTTATATGTAGACACAAATAAATTAACTTAGAAGTGTAAAATAGCATCAGTTATTATGATTTTTATTATCATTGTTGCTGTTATTTCTCATTATTCTGGGAGTTTACTGTGGTCTCTAATGTAGCTGGGGCTGGAATTATTTAGTCTTCCTTACTCACATGCCTGATGGTTGGTACTGGCTGGAGATGTCAAATGGAACATGTGTATATGGCTTCACCTGGGTTTCCTCACAGTACAGAGACAAGATTACATGAACAAGGATCTCAAGGGAACAAGATTAAGGGAAGGAATATTTCCTTTTATCACCCAACCTCAAAAGTCATACAGTCACAGACTTTCTACTCATTAGAAGTAAGTTGTGAAATTAACCAGTATTCAGAAAGAGGGAAATTAGACACTACCTCTTGATGGGAGTAATGTCATAGAATTTCAGAATATGTTTAAAACTTCTGGTAAACAGATATGTGGTTACTGGAGGCAGAGATGAGTAAAGGGAGAATTGGATGAAGGTGGTCAAAAGGTACAAACTTCCAGTTATAAGATAAATAAGTACTAAAGATGTAATGTACAATATAATTAATATAATTAACACTGCCTAATGTTATATATGAAACTTGTTAAGAGAGTAAATCCTAAGAGTTCTTATCACAAGGAAAATTTTCTTTCATTTCCTCTTATTTTATAT